>NC_079191.1:274880493-275183707 GCF_029499605.1 Hyla sarda | reverse complement strand
TTTTTTTTTCTTTTTTGCTGTTCTGGCACCATAGGGGCTTCCTAAGAGCAACATGCCCCCCAAAAACCATTTCAGAAAAACGTACTCTCCAAACTCCCCTTGTTGCTCCTTGCCTTCTGAGACCTCTACTGCGCCCGCCGAACACTTTACAAAGACATATGAGGTATGTGCTTACTCGAAAGAAATTGGGCTACAAAAATAACTATATATTTTCTCCTTTTACCACTTGTAAAAATTTAGAAATAGGGTCTACATGAACATGCGAGTGTAAAAAATGAAGATTGTGAATTTTCTCCTACACTTTGCTGCTATTCCTGTGAAACACCTAAAGGGTTAAAACACTGACTGAATGTCATTTTGAATACTTTGGGGGGTGCAGTTTTTATAATGGGGTCATTTGTGGGGTATTTCTAAGATGAAGACCCTTCAAATCCACTTCAAACCTGAACTGGTCCCTGAAAAATAGTGAGTTTGGAAATTTTGTGAAAAATTGGAAAATTGCTGCTGAACTTTGAAGCCCTCTGGTGTCTTCCAAAAGTAAAAACTCATCAATTTTATGATGCAAACATAAAGTAGACATATTGTATATGTGAATAAAAAAAATTATTTGGAATATCCATTTGCCTTACAAGCAGAGAGCTTCAAAGTTAGAAAAATGCTAAATTTTCTAACTTTTCATCAAATTTGGGGATTTTTCACCAAGTAAGGATGCAAGTTACCACAAAATGTTACCACTATGTTAAAGTAGAATATGTCACGAAAAAACAATCTCGGAATCAGAATGATAACTAAAAGCATTCTAGAGTTATTAATGTTTAAAGTGACAGTGGTCAGATGTGCAAAAAAAGCCCGGGTCCTAAGGTGTAAAATGGCTGGGTCCTTAAGGGGTTAAAGGGGTACTCCACTGGCCAGAGTTTTGAACATTAAGTTCTGAATGTTATGTGCATGCTGCGTGGGTCGGCCATGCCCCTCCTGATGTCACACTATGCCCCCTCAATGCAAGTCTATGGGAGCGGGCGTAACAGTCACCATGCCCCTGGCAAAAAAATAAATAAATGCACAAAAAATTACAAATAAATTATAATCATGAAATAGAAACAGATTAGGAAATAAAGAGCATGTTTCAGTATCAGAAATCTTTGCTGAGACAGCCAGCTCACTATTCTAAAGTCACAAAGGGACAGAATGTTACCCAGGGTTATATACAATTCAAAACATTGTGAACACTGCACCCACAGATAAATCTCTGACCATGTCATACCAACAGATATCATTATTATTGTTAATAATAATAATGCTAATAATAATGTTATTGTTATATTTTGTTACTAAATAGAGTATGTTTTTTTATTTTATATTACCATGGGGGTAACCATAGTGCCTCAGCTTCTGCTCTGATAAGTTAACAGCATTCAGAGATGTGCTTTACAGCAGGTACATGGACACTAGAAAACAACAGTCTGGATCTGACTCACTGGCTTCTATAGGAGAGTTTTTTTTAGGAAAGCTTAAAGGGGTTATCCACCATAAGGGGAATTTAGTACGTAACTGGCAGACAGTAATGGACATGCTTAGGAAGGATCTGCACTTGTCTTGAGGCTAAATGGCTTTGTTGTGAGATTACTATAATACTGTGGCTAGCTTTTTTTGAACTTGTATTTCCTGTTTGATTTTTTTTTTTTTTACTACAAATCCCACAATTCCATTTTCCTCCCTCCCACACATCAGCCACCCCACCCATTGAAACAAAAGACCTGTGGTTTTCAATCAGGGTGCCTACAGCTGTTGCATTAGTTGCAGATTGATCCCTCCATCCATTGAAGCACACAGGCTCCCTGTCATCAGCTGACTAGTGAGTCAGGTCTCGGCCGCATTGCAAGCTGGGAAAAATCTGAGACAACAGTAATTTTGTATGCTGAGAAAAATAAATAGTGGGGTTAAAATCACAGAAGAATTATGAGAAAACCGTCACACACAGGTACAGACACAATATATTATGAACTACACTAACTTTACAGCCCCTGTAGCATAGTCAAATAAAAATAAATCCTGGAGTACCCCTTTAAGGGCCTGTACAGAGGTTATTGCACATAAAGGGAGAACTGTGACCATCATCCACTGTGAAAGGACTTATCTATATACTGGTGTCACCATTTTTATAACCCTGTCTCTGATGATAAGGAAGAGACTGCTGAAAAGTGATCTTTAAACAAAGGGAAGTTGTCAGCCTATTACCAATGATTCCCACAATAAAAACTGAAAGATTTCAGGTTTCATATTATAGACAGTTAAATGAAAAATTTAAAACAAATTCATCAATGTTTAACTTAAAATAATATTTAAACCATTGGACATTTTCTGAAGACCCTTTCCCTTTACGTTCAATTCACATTAGCCTTTTTTCCAAAGAGTGAACAAAGCCTAATGTCATTATTACAACTGAATAGGCTCATAAATATTATTCATAAGGTATTTTTCAATACACAATATCACGTGTTAAATATATTACAGTTAAAACTAGTTTTTAGTTAAAACTGGTTTTCCCTAGTGAAAATTAGTTTTGACTAAATGCCTTTGTAAAAACTAGTATTGACTGCTTTACACAGTAACATAGTTCATAAGGTTGAAAAAAGACCAGAGTCCATCAAGTTCAAACCATATCCCTAAGTCCCTACTGAGTTGATCCAGAGGAAGGGGAAAAAACTCTCACCTCAGAGGCAGAAATTCTTTCCTGACTCCAATATGGCAGTCAGAATTAATCCCTGGATCAACCTTTTGTCCCTATAAATCTAGTATCCATAACCTGTAAAGTTATTGCTCTCCAAAAATGCATCCAGGCCCATGCTGAGTTCACCATGACCACCTACTCCAGGAGAGAGTTCCACAGTCTCACTGCTCTTACAGTAACGAACCATCTGTGCTGGTGTAGATACCTTCTTTCCTCTAAACATAGAGGATGTCCCCTTGTTATAGACACAGTCCTGGGTATAAATAGATCATGGGAGAGATCTCTGTACTGCCCCTGATATATTCCTACATAGTTATTAGGTCGCCCAAAGCCTTCTTTTTTCTAAACTAAATAACTCTAATTCTGATAATCTTTCTGGGTACTTTAGTCCTCCCATTCCCCGTGTTACCCTGGTTTCCCGTCTTTGAACCCTCTCCAGCTCCACTATATCTTTCTTGTACACTGGTGCCCAGTACTGTACACAGTATTCCATGTATGGTCTGACTAGTGATTTGTACAGCGGTAGAATCATTTCCTTGTTGTGGGCATCTATGCCCCTGTTGATGCACCCCATGATTTTATTTGTACAATGGACAAATGTTTTCCTTGTCATAGGCATCTATGACCCTATAGATGCACCCCATGATTGTATTTGCCTTGGCAGCAGCTGTCCGACTCTGGTCACTACAGCTAAATTTACTGTTAACTAAGACTCCTTAGTCCTTTTCCATGTCAGTTGTCCCAAGTGTGCTCCCATTTAATACATAATCCCAGACTGGATTTTTCCTCCCCATGTGCATTACCTTACATTTATCAGTGTTGAACCTCATCTGCCATTTCCCAGCCCAAACCGCCAACCTATCCAGATGCATTTGTAACAGTGCACAGTCCTCTATTGTGTTAACCACTTTACAGAGTTCAGTATCATCTGCAAAGATTGCTTCTTTACTATTCAACCCCTCTACAAGGTCATTAATGAATATATTAAATAGAATTGGACCCAAGACTGACTCCTGAGGTACCCCACTAGTAACAGTCACCCAATCAGAAAAAGTACCATTAATAACCACCCTCTGTTTCCTATCACAGAGCCAGTTACTTACCCACTTACACACATTCTCCCCCAGCCCAATACTTCTTATTTTAAACAGCAACCTTTTATGTGGAACTGTATCAAATGCTTTGGAACAATCAAAATATACAACATCTAGCAATTCCCCCTTGTCCAGTCTGGACCGATCCCTCATAAACCCATTCTGATAAGGGGTCATACTCCAAACTAGCATCTCTTAGAAAACCCTTAAACAATTTACATATGACGGAGGTTAAACTAACAGGCCTATAATTCTTGGGGTAACCTTTTGACTCCTTTTTAGATATTGGCACAATATTTGCTATGTGCCAGTCCTTGGGAACAGTCCCTGTCATTAATAATAGGGGTCTGTCTATTACATTACTTAATTCCTTTAGAACATGGGGGCGAATGCCATCTGGACTTGGTGATTTGTCTATTTAGATTTTTTGTAGGCGTTTACTGGGGATCTTATTAATCTTATTTTGCTGTATTTTACCTGGCATTTAATTTTCCGCTATGAATATAGTGGAGAAGAATGTGTTCAATATATTTGCTTTTTTCTGATCCCCGTCTATAATTTCTTCCTCATCATTTTTTTAAAGGGCCAACAATTTAATTTTTAACCTTTTTGCTATTTATATAGTTAAAGAACATTTTGAAGTTAGTTTTACTCTCTTTGGCAATGAGTCTTTCTGTCTCTACACGTGGCGCCGTGTCTGCGGGGAGGTGCGGCCCATAGACTGGTTTGAGTGGCATGGGGGCCACTCTGCCAGTGGGTCGTTTCCCCCCGTGGGCACTGGTGGTCGCCGCCCAGTGCTACGCCATTTTATGCTAGGGACGTTAGGGACCCACTCTAAATAGGTGGCCTTGACGTGGCGAGTGGGCTTGTACTTTTTGATCAAAAATGTATACTAACAACCTGTTAGTTTTTGATATTATGCTGAGAAGCAATCAGATCATTATACAAGATTGTAGATGTGCACCATGTCTGTTTTCCACCCGAATTAACATTTTTAAGTTAGTTTTACTCTCTTTGGCAATGAGTCTTTCTGTCTCTATTTTTGCAGCTTTTGTCTGTTTTTTACATATTCTACATTTTTCTCTATAGCTTTTCAATGCACCTTCACGGCCATCCTGTTTTAGTAGTTTAAATGCTTTGTTTTTGTCATTTATTGCCCCCTTAATATTTTTATTCATCCACATAGTTTTTTTTCTGTTCCTGACCCTTTTATTCCCATATAAGGTATATACCTCTTACAGTGAGAATTTAAGATATGTTTCAAAGTCTCCCATTTAGTGTCAGTATTCTTGTTTTTCAGGACATTCTCCCAATTTATATTGTTAAAGTGGTAATCTGGGCCAAAACATTTTATCCCCTATCAAAAGGAAATGGGATAAGATGTCTGATTGTGTTGGGCCCGCTGCTGGGACCCCCGCATTCTCCCTGCAGCACCCGCAATCTATGCGGGAGCTGCGTCTCCAGTTTCGGAAACCTCCGGGACTGGGGACAAGACGTCATGCCACGCCCCCTCCATTCATGTCCATGGGAGGGGGTGTGACGGCCATCACGCCCCCTCCCATAGACATGAATGGAGGGGGCGTGGCGTGACATCACATCCTCAGTCCCGGAAACCCAGAGGTTTCCGAAACTGGAGACGCAGTTCCTGCATAGAATGCGAGTGCTGCAGGGAGATCACGGGGGGTCCCAGTCAGTGGCTGATCCAGGGGGGGGGGATAATGGGGTAATTGCCCCCCCCCCCCCCGAGATTGCAGCACGCAGCACCCAGCACCTGCCCCACCACCTTGCATGGTGGAGCCGAAGCTGTAAGCTCCAGCTCCACCATTCACTAAGCTTTCACACGCTGTGATTACACAGTGTGTGAGCTGCGGGGACGCGATCCACTAGAGGCCGGCGTGATGACGTCACATAATCGCGCCGGCGCCCGGAGATCCTGTCCCCGCAGCCCGCATACTGTAAGTACTGAAGAGTGTGCTCAGGGCCCAGGGGATTTGGGGAACTATATCGTACAGGAGGAGGGGGAGGGGGATTTAAAAACTTGGGAAAAGGGAATATTTAATGTGAGGGGCTACAGGGCAAAGCACAGGGGGCATTATATGGGAAGAGCACATGGCAGGGGGCCCCCCTGTGCTGTGCCCCTCACATATAATGCCACCTGTGCTGTGTCCCACACATATAAATTATATCACATTATATGTGAGGGGCATAGCACAGGGGGCATTATATGTGAGGGGCACAGCACAGGGGCCATTATATGTGAGGGGCACAGCACAGGGGGCATTATATGTGTGGAGCACAGCACAGGGGGCATTATATGAAATAATGCCTCCTGTGCTGTGCCCCTCACATATAATGCCCCCTGTGCTGTGCCCCTCACATATAATGCCCCCTGTGCTGTGCCCCTCACATATAATGCCCCCTGTGCTGTGCCCCTCACATATAATGCCCCCTGTGCGGTGCCCCACACATATAAATTATATGTATGGGGCACAGCACAGGGGGCATTATATGTGAGGGGCACAGCACAGGGGCCATTATATGTGAGGGGCACAGCACAGGAGGCATTATTTCATATAATGCCCCCTGTGCTGTGCTCCACACATATAATGCCACCTGTGCTGTGCCCCACACATATTATGCCCCGTGCTTTGCCCCACACATATAATGCCCCCTGTGCTGTGCCCCTCACATATAATGCCCCCTGTGCTGTGCCCATCACATATAATGCCCCATAATGCACCCCTCATATATAATGCCCCCATCATGCACCCCTCACATATAATGCCCCCATCATGCACCCCTCATATATAATGCCCCCATCATGCGCCCCTCACATATAATGCCCCCTGTGCTGTGCCCCTTACATATAATGCCCCCTGAGGGGACAGGATGGGGGAATTATATGTGAGGGGCAAAGCACAGGAGGCATTACATGTGAGGGGCACAGCACAGTGGGCATTATATGTGAGGGGCGCATGATGGGGGCATTATATATGTTGGGCAAAGAACAGGGGCATTATATGTGAGGGGCGCGTGATGGGGGCATTATATGTGAGGGGCAAAGAACGGGGGCATTATATGTGAAGGGCACAGCACAGGGGGCAATGTATGTTAGGGGCACAGGACAGAGGGCATTATTATTATTATGTAGGGGGAACAAAACGGGTCATAATTATTATATGTAGGGGCACAAGATGGGGCATTATTACTATATGTGAAGGCACAGAGTATTTTGTATTTCAGAAGTATAGTGTATATGATGAGGAATTTCTGGGGTGGTACATTTTTTATGGACCACAAAACATTTGGGTATTTTATTCAGAGGGTGTAATGCACAGCAAGTTATATTCAGAGAGTGCAGTGTGTGGTAGTATTAAATTTAGAGAACACAGTGTGTGGTAGTATTATATTCAGAGGGTGCAGTGTGTGATAGTATTATATACAGAGGGTACGGTGTGTGGCGGTATTATATTCAGAGGGTACAGTGTGTTGTATATTCAGGAGGTACAGTGTGTCAGAATTATATTCAGAGGGTGTGTGGCGGTATTGTATTAGAAGAATACAGTGTTTGGCAGTATTATAATAATTATTGTTTTCATATACAGGATCAGAATCCGCTGACATAGAAACCATCTGGGCGTCAAGTTCTGCTGAGAGAAAATATAGCTGGAACAATTCCTGGTGGTATGTAGCATCTGAATTAGATAAGGAAAGACTATAGAGAAGACGTCACCTGTAATCACTGATATCATTCTGTATTCTCCTTACTGTGTCCTATCAGAGCTGGAGTCATTGATATATCATTGTGTATTCTCCTGTGTGTGTCCTATCAGAGCTGGAGTCACTTGTAAGTTCTGCAGTAATGATGGGTGAAACAACAACTCCCAGCATCCCCTCACCACTGCTTAGGTCATACTGGGAGCTGTAGTTTTAAATGGTAAAAACCTCTTTAGCACTTTCCCATTCTTTGGCAATTGGTATATTTGATTATTATTCTGACATGTGAACATGGCCTAAGAGTCTTAAACAAGGTTAGGACTGTATGATACATTTAATAATATTGTAAGTTCCGTGAGCAACATCTTGTTTTCTGTCCGCCAACACAAAATTCTCTAATAGTGCCCCTCCCGAGACTCGACTCTGGATCCGCCCCTGGTCCCAGTAGCTGGCCCCCCCGCAATCAGACATCTTATCCCCTATCCTTTGGATAGGGGATAAAATGTTTTTGCCCAGAATACCCCTTTAAGGGCTTCTCTGCCTTCCTAAAGTTCATTGTTTTTGTGGCCCCTCGAGAGATTCCTGTATTGCAAGACAAGTTATAAATGTATTTTATTATGATCACTATTTCCTAGGTGTCCTTCTACCTGCACATTAGTTACTCTGTCAGGTCTGTTGGTTAATATTAAGTCTAGTAGGGCGCTCCCTCTGGTCGGGCCCTGCACCATTTGGGACAGATAATTGTCTTTAGGCTTAGTCAGAAATCAGTTTCCTTTATGAGATTCACAGGTCTCAGTGTCCCAGTTTAGGTCCCCCATTATTATCACATCATTTTGATTTGTTGCCTTGTTCATTTGTTTCAGTAATTGATTTTCTTCCATTATATTTTTTTATTTTTATCTCCATATAATTTAACCCATAATGATTCCACATTATCGTTTCCCTCTCGTATATCCTCCCGCAGTGTGGTCTTCACAGTGAACTTTACATAAAAACAAACTCCTCCCCCTCCTCACAAACCCCTCCCCCTTTCCCCAGTGAAAACTAGTTTTGACTGAATGCCTTTGTGAGAACTAGAACTGACTGTTTTTTCCTAGCTAAAACCAGTTTTTACTGAACGCCTTTGTTGAAACACCAGTTTTTACTAAACACCTTCTTACGAACTAGAATATTTGCTGAACGCCTTCGTACAAACTAGAATTTACTGCTAATCAAAAATAAAATGTCAATTGAAACTGGTTTAAAGTAGATAAAACTAGTTTTAACAAAATGACTCAGTTCAAACTGTTTCCACAGAGGTCAAAGTTCATCTAGCTTAAACTTGGCGCTTGAGATCAAAGTTCATCTAGCTCACACCAGCAAAGTTCATCCAGCTCACACATGCAAAGTTCATCTAGCTCACATGCTTGAGAATGATTCTTATTGGTTGTGCGACGTTACCTGACTTGTGGTTGGTTGACCACACGGCCTCCACATACCCGTGTACCCCTCTGCTAAGCACGCTCATGCGGGTTGACCACGCTGCCTCCACATAAACACGTACCCCCTCTGCTAAGCACACTCGAGCGGGCCGACCACATTGCCGTTGCATACCCTTATACCCCTCCGCTAAGCACCAAAACAGAACTTTTATTATGCTGTACATCTTGGCAAAACAATGGTTTTTCGAATATATATGTTATTAAACAAAACTGTCTTTGAAAATCGCGTCACTAGGGGTCCCCATACCTCCTGGGACACTGACGAGTCCCGCAGCAGCATCAGCTTGTCTACATGTCATGGACAACAGATGGCTGATGGACAAAGCTGCGGATTGGACTAGCGTTCTGCTGTGCTAATTCCCGGCTTGTCACTTTGCCTGGGGGAGCGCGCGGCTGCCAGGAATGAGCGTGGATGAATTTACAGCATCAGTGCTAGGAGCCTTTGAGGATCGCAGCACAAGACCAGGAGTTCATAAACTTTTATGGAGCTTCACTTCAAGGGACACCATTATATTTTTCTGTAAATATCTTTACTTTCCTAGTGTATTTTTTTATTTTTCTTTCTTGTCTGCGTTGGCAGTGTTCAGCACAGGGGGATAACAGCTGATCGGATGTGGGATGTCACGGCGCTACAGGCAGTGCAGGACTTTACAAGATATGTGACTTTGACTTCAGTAATATACTAACAGCCATTAAAACATTCCCGTTCCCCAAATAAAAAGACAAGCGGCCCAAAATGTCAGCTGCTGAGTGAGTCCATATATTAGTGTTTGCCAAGCAGGGTGCCTCCAGCTGTTGCAAAACTACAACTCCCAGCATTCTCAGATAGCCAAAAGCTATCCGGGCATGCTGGGAGTTGTAGTCTTGAAACATCTGCTTGGAAAACACTGCAATACATTCAGCAATTTTGGCCTGTCTGCTCAGCTCCTCCTCCTTCTCCGTCCCGCTCCCTTTTGTGCATGTGATCTCAGACTCCCACAGAGGCCTGCTGGGGTCAGAGAAAAGATTTGAGACTGCAAGTGAACAGAAGATTAGCAAGTTACAAAGGTAAGAGTATAAATACTATGCCCTGGCCCCTGCCGTTTTATACTATCCCAGACCAACACAGTGACATCACTGTATATCAACTCTATACTGTAACATCACTGTGTGTATTATCTTGTACTGTGACATCATCGGGCTTATCCCTGTAATGTGACATCACTCATCCCTGTGTATTATTATCCCTGTACTGTGTGCATTATCCCTGTACTGCTTGCATTATTCCTGTACTGTGACATCCTGTGTTCCTGTACTGTGACATCACTGTGTGTATTATCCCTTTACAGGTTTTCCTAGTTAAAACTAGTTTTAACCCCTTCCAGACACATGACATACATGTACGTCATGGAAGGTTTTCCCGACCTGTGGCGTACATGTACGTCATGCAAATACTGGCTGCCACTGAAAGTGTAGCATTGCGCCTGGAAAGATGGTGGCTGATAGCCAGCGATCTTGCCTCCGGACCAGTGCCCCTCCACCATGATCACTGCACCGTGCTGGAGCCAAGAGGGGAAAAAGAAAGAAGAGCCACAGGATGTATGTATGCCAGAGGGTGGTGGGGTGAAAACTGCTGCAAACTATGGAAGAACTGCTGCAAACTATGAGGGAACAGTTGCCTACTATGGGGGACCTCTGCTGCCTAACTGATGCGGGGGACTTCTGCTAGATAGCTAATGCGGAGGGGACATCTGCTAGATACCTAATGTGGGGGACTTCTGCTGCCTACCTAATGTGGGGAGCAATCTACTACCTACAAGCTATTATGGAGACTAACTAACAAGCTAATAGGGGGCTACCTACTACCAACATAGCTTATATGAAGGTTTTCATTTATTGCCTCTGTCCTGTTCCCTGCTCAGCTCCTCCTCCTTCTCCGTCCCGCTCCCTTTTGTGCATGTGATCTCAGACTCCCACAGAGGCCTGCTGGGGTCAGAGAAAAGATTTGAGACTGCAAGTGAACAGAAGATTAGCAAGTTACAAAGGTAAGAGTATAAATACTATGCCCTGGCCCCTGCCGTTTTATACTATCCCAGACCAACACAGTGACATCACTGTATATCAACTCTATACTGTAACATCACTGTGTGTATTATCTTGTACTGTGACATCATCGGGCTTATCCCTGTAATGTGACATCACTCATCCCTGTGTATTATTATCCCTGTACTGTGTGCATTATCCCTGTACTGCTTGCATTATTCCTGTACTGTGACATCCTGTGTTCCTGTACTGTGACATCACTGTGTGTATTATCCCTTTACAGGTTTTCCTAGTTAAAACTAGTTTTAACCCCTTCCAGACACATGACATACATGTACGTCATGGAAGGTTTTCCCGACCTGTGGCGTACATGTACGTCATGCAAATACTGGCTGCCACTGAAAGTGTAGCATTGCGCCTGGAAAGATGGTGGCTGATAGCCAGCGATCTTGCCTCCGGACCAGTGCCCCTCCACCATGATCACTGCACCGTGCTGGAGCCAAGAGGGGAAAAAGAAAGAAGAGCCACAGGATGTATGTATGCCAGAGGGTGGTGGGGTGAAAACTGCTGCAAACTATGGAAGAACTGCTGCAAACTATGAGGGAACAGTTGCCTACTATGGGGGACCTCTGCTGCCTAACTGATGCGGGGGACTTCTGCTAGATAGCTAATGCGGAGGGGACATCTGCTAGATACCTAATGTGGGGGACTTCTGCTGCCTACCTAATGTGGGGAGCAATCTACTACCTACAAGCTATTATGGAGACTAACTAACAAGCTAATAGGGGGCTACCTACTACCAACATAGCTTATATGAAGGTTTTCATTTATGGGACAGCTATCTGGGGGATTTACTTTTACATTAATTATTGTCACGATTCGGCTGGCTGGATGTGGATCCTCTGTGTCAGCGAGGGATTGGCGTGGACCGTGTCGGTGGACCGGTTCTAAGATGCTACTGGTATTCACCAGAGCCCGCCGCAAAGTGGGATGGTCGTATCCACCGGCAACGGCTCAACCTCGCTGACTGCTGAGAAGGCGTGGGACAGAAGGACTAGGCAGAGGCAAGGTCAGACGTAGTAGAAGGTCGGGGCAGGCGGCAAGGTTCGTAGTCAATGTGGATAGCAGAAGATCTGGAACACAGGCTTTGGACAACACTAAACGCTTTCACTGGCACAAGGCAACAAGATCCGGCAGGGAAGTGCAGGGGAAGTGAGGTATTATAGCCAGGGAGCAGGGGGAAGCTAATTAGGCTGGCCCTTTAAATCTTAGAGAGCTGGCGCGCGTGCGCCCTAAGGAGCGGAGTCGCGCGCGCCAGGATATGACAGCCGGGGGCCGGGACAGGTGAGTGACTTGGGATGCGATTCGCGAGCGGGCGCGTCCCGCTATGCGAATCGCATCCCCGCCGGCAATGTCCGTGCAGCGCTCCCGGTCAGCGGGTCTGACCGGGGCGCTGCAGAGAGAGAGACGCCGCGAGCGCTCCGGGGAGGAGCAGGGACCCGGAGCGCTCGGCGTAACAGTACCCCCCCCCCCTTAGGTCTCCCCCTTTTTTTGTCCGGTAACTGCTTCACGTGGGACGAGGACACTGGGAGCGATTGTAGGGTTTCCTCATCAAAAGCAGGCAGTTCAGGAGGAGTGGGAATGGGGAGGGAGGGCAGAGGGTGAAGCTTGGCACGGGGCAGAGTGTTACCAGGACGGGGACTATGAGGAGGCAAAGCATAGTCCTGATAGGCCTTGTGGAGACCAGGTGTAGGAGGAGGCACTGAGGCTTGCCTGACGGGACTGGGAGGAGACGTGAGGCATCTCTTGCGGCAAGCAGGACCCCAATTCTTGATCTCCCCGGTGGTCCAGTCAAGGGTGGGAGAATGATGCTGGAGCCATGGCAGACTGAGGAGGAATTCAGAGGTACAGTTGGGAAGGACGAACACTAAACGCTTTCACTGGCACAAGGCAACAAGATCTGGCAGGGAAGTGCAGGGGAAGTGAGGTAATATAGCCAGGGAGCAGGTGGAAGCTAATTAGGCTGATTGGGCCAGGCACCAATCATTGGTGCACTGGCCCTTTAAACCTTAGAGAGCTGGCGCGCGCGTGCCCTAAGGAGCGGAGCCGCGCGTGCCAGAACATGACAGCCGGGGGCTGGGACAGGTCAGTGACTTGGGATGCGATTCGCGAGCGGGCGCGTCCCGCTATGCGAATCGCTTCCCCGCCGGCAATGTCAGTGCAGCGCTCCCGGTCAGCGGGTCTGACTGGGGCGCTGCAGAGAGAGAGACGCCGCGAGCGCTCCGGGGAGGAGCAGGGACCCGGAGCGCTCGGCGTAACAATTATGTTTTGTTTGTGGTTTTGTAATATAATAAAAGCCCTTCCCTAATAAAAACTGAAAACACCCCCTTTTTCCAATAAAAAAAAACAACTTTCACATGACATTTAAAATAGTATCGTAATTGGTATTGGTGAGTACTTTAAAAAAGTATCGGTACTTGTACTCAGTCTTAGAAAAAATGGTATCAGGACATCCCTAATTACTAAATAACTATTTGACACGACTATCTCTCTTACAAGTAGAGAATTTCAAATCTAGAAAAATGCAGGAAACCACTGCATGTATTAACAAAATTTACTACTAATATAAAGTACAATATGTCACAAAAAAAACACCCTCAAGCAAAAAAATTTGATAAATAGTCAATTGTAATTTTCACAAAGACATAGATTCTAGTTTGTACGAAGGCATTCAGTAAGTATTCTTGTTTGTAAGAAGGCGTTCAGCAAGTATTCTAGTTTGTCCAAAGGTGTTTAGTAAATATTCTTGTCGACATGACAAGAATATTTACTAAACGCCTTCGGACCAACTAGAATACAGCCATAGAATACAGCCATTTGGATTTGCTAGTGTGTGAACAGTTTTATGCTCCCTGATCAGGGAATATTTAATGCCTCTGGCTTTTTCAGCCAATAGCTCATAGGGTGTCTCTATTTAATGTCAGCCCAGTCTAGCTTCTGGGCTGGTGATTGACTTCATTATATCCTGACTTGCTAAGATGCTGGAGCTCTTTGTTTGAGCTTTTAATCTACTATCTCTGTTTTAGCATGCACTTTGTATTTTCTGGTTTTAGACAATTTTATGGTTTTAGACAATTTAAATGTTTTTTATTAATTTTATGTGGCATGCTCTTAGTAGATTTTAAGCTGTGTTTGTTCAGTCGGTTTTAGGATTTGTATGTTCCTTTTGCTATGTGTCTGTTCACACTGTGTTTTATATTTCTGTTTTCCTAACGGGTCAGCTTCTGACCACACTGTGGAGTGTGCCACTGGCCAGTAGTCTATTTGGATTTTTTATTAATGGCTACTTCATTAGTGGAGTGGAGTGTCCAGACTTGTGTTCAGTGTGAACAGTGTCCTATGTTAGATCCCTGTTACTGCTCCATGGGGACTCCTTGTCTACTGGAGGTGTTTGTCGGGATTGCTATTCCTGTCTTGTGTTCAATTTATTTATTTTATTTATTTATCCCTGTTACCTGTTAATGGGGAATCAGAGGGTATTGTTATTCCTGCGTCTACTGAAGGTGTTCTGAAGGGATTGTGATTATTCCTGTCTTTTGTTCAGTGTGAACAGTGTTCTATAAATATATCCTGTGTATCTAGGCATCCCTGTTACCTGTCCATGGGAACTCCGTGTCTACTGGAGGTTTTATGTGGGATTGCGATAATTACTGTTTAACGATAGGTCCCGATTACCTGTCCGTGGGGACTCAGAGGGTATTGTTATTCCTGTGTCTATCAGAGGTTTTTCTAGGGGATTTAGCTTATTCCTGTTTTGTTCTGGAGCATGTTCAGACTTATCCGTTTTCTTGTCTGGTGTTTTGAACTCTATGTTTACTAGTTCTTTATTCAGATCTTTGGAGTTCTGTTCATGACCGCTTATCTATAGTGTCCTCTGTTCACTACCACCTAGTCCTCTGTTCATGCCCTTTGATATAGTGTTCTCTGTACTAACTCTCTGATCTGTGTCCTCTGAACTTTATACTATAGAGTTATATGTTTCTGTTAGGTTTCTGGTTTGTAACCAACTATTTATTAGTTCTGGAAGGGACTGGCGCCCAGTTGTTGATCCACCGTTTTGGATCAGTTTAGAGCTCACTCTCCCTGTCCCCCGGTTGGTCCTTGACAATTTTAGTTTGTGCGAAGGCGTTCACAGTAAATATTCTAGTTTGTATGGAGGCGTTCAGTAAATATTCTAGTTTGTACAAATGTGTTTAGTAAAAACTGGTGTTTCAACAAAAGAATTCAGTAACAAACTGTTTTTAACTAGGAAAAAGCAGTCAATTCTAGTTTTCACTGGGAAAAAGCAATCAATAATAGTTTTCACAAAGGCATTGTAGTGTGAGGGGATAATGGTTGTAGCATGAAACCATATATGCACATGGGGTACTCAATCAGAAGACACATACACCTACAAGTTAATGAATATTCAGCCAACCCATAAGGGAAGAGAATATAATCACAATAAACCTTAAATGTATATTTATGGTCACTCAGTGATTGCAGACACATCCTCAATTAGGATAAATACGCCCTCATTTATAAAGGACATACCTTCAATTATTATAGACATGCCCATAATTTGAGCATAAAAGGCACTGAGAAAATAGAGCTCAGGGTCTCCAATACAGGGGTCTCCAATACAGGGGTCCCTGACACAGGGACGTATACATGGATGGGTGAAGGAGAAGAATGAATAGTGTGGAAAGTTAAAAAGTACTTGTCACCAAATAAACTCACATGCAATCTCTTAGCAGGAGAAAGTGGGTGCTTTCCATCAAGCATGACATCACTAAAGCCTGCTGGGGAACCACTTCCACCCTCAAATGGTTGCAGTGCTGTGATGAATAGAAGACCTCAGGCTCTGTGCATGTTTCCGTAAGGCTCTTTGCATGTTTCAGTGAGGACATGTGCATGTTTCAATAAGGCTCTGTGCATCTTTCAGTGAGGCTCTATGCATGTTTCAGTGAGGCTCATTGCAGGTTTCAATGAGGCTCTTTGCAGGTTTCAGTGAGGCTCTATGCATGTTTCAATGAGGCTCTTTGCAGGTTTCAGTGAGGCTCTACATGTTTCAATTTGGCTCTTTGCAGCTATTAGTGAGGCTCCTTGCAGCTTTCAATGAGGCTCTATGCAGCTATCAAACAAGCTCAGTGCAGAGAAGCACTTCCTGAGTTTGGTCTCCTGCCAGACTGGGAGGAGACAAAACTCACTGTATTAATTGTGGCAGGGAACAGAACAGAGCTACCTAGTGGTCGTTTTTTCTATTATAGTTTAAACATATTTATTAGAGATGCGCGAATCAAGCTGACGAACCCAAATTTGTTATACATTTCATGAAAATTTTCTGCCCTCATAAGTACATACCACATACCTACATCTAAGTGGTGTACTATTTTGTACCTGTTAATCTGTCAAGGGCCTACATACTGAGAAAGGACAGCCAAAAGAAATCACTGGCTGATGTTTTACTCAAATAATTTTTGAAGCATACAGTAGCAAATTTTTCTACCCTTATAAGTGCATACCACATACCTACATCTAAGTTGTGTACTGTTTTATACCTGTTAATCTGTCAAGGGCCTACATACTGTGAATGAACAGCCAAAAGTAATCACCGGCTGGTGTTTTACTCCAATGCGTTTTTTAAGCGTACTGTAGCATATTTTTCTGCCCTCATAAGTGCATAACCCATACCAACATCTAAGTGGTGTACTATTTTGTACCTGTTAATCTGTAAAAAGCCTACATACTGTGAAAGGACAGCCAAAAGTAATCAACGGCTGGTGTTTTACTCCAATGAGTTTTTTAAGCGTATTGTAGCGCATTTTTGTTCCACCACAAATGGTCTGTTTCTTCCACCACAAATGGTCTGCTGTTTATACTAGTCTGTGGACAGTATAATACATACCCAAAAGTCCCTTCCTAATAGTCTGTGAAAGAGTGCAATTTTGTGTTTAGTACACAGTGACTGTGTGCTGCAGCACTGTTGTGTGCTGCTGGTGTTGTGCAAAAATTCGTTTTTTAAGAGTACTGTTGCGCATGTTTCTGCCCTCAAAAGCACATACCACATACCTACATCGAAGTAGTGTAATTTTGTACCTACTAATCTGTCAAAGGCCTACATACTGTGAAAAAACAGCCAAAAAGTAATCACCGGCTGGTGTTTTATACTCTAATACATTTATTACGTGTACTGAAGCGCATATTTCTGCCCTCATAAGTGCATACCACATACCTACATCTAAGTAGTGTACTATTTTGTACCTGTTAATCTGTTAAGGGCCTAGATACTGTGAAAGTCCAGACAAAAGTAATCACTGGCTGGTGTTTTACTCCAATACATTTATTAAGTGTACTGTAGCGCATTTTTCTGCCCTCATAAGTGCATGCCACATGCGTACATCTAAGCAGTGTACTATTTTGTACCTGTTAATCTTTCAAGGGCCTAGATACTGTGAAAGTCCAGAAAAAGTATTTACCAGCTGGTGTTGTACTCAGATACTTTTTTAAGTGTGCTGTAGTGCATTTTTCTGCCCTCATAAGTGCATACCACATACCTACATCTAAGTGGTGTACTATTTTGTACCTGTTAATCTGTCAAGGGCCTATATACTGTGAAAGGAAAGCCAAAAGTAATCAACAGCTGGTGTTTTACTCAAATACGTTTTTTTAAACGTATTGTAGTACATTTTTCTGCCCTATTTGTTCCACCACAAATGGTGTGCTGGTTATACTAGTTTGTAGATATATATGCATTAAGTATGTCAGACAGCGAAGTGCCAGGACGTGCACAGAGGAGTGGCAGAGGCCTAAATTCATCAGGCAGAGGTTGCAGTAGACTAAGGCGAGTGGCAGCAGGAGTCGCAGTGAGAGGCCTGAGTTCCCGGTTTCAGCTAACGGTCGTGTCTCGACCAGCAACCCATCTGCAGTCATCCATTGGTTAACACGGTCATCCACTTCATCACATGTGACATATGATAGCCCCAGTCAAGATTCAGTGGGTTCCTCAGATAAAACCCTCAGTTGGCATGGCCCGGGAGCAGTCCCTGTCCTCCCATTGCCTCTGTCCTGTTCCCTTCCCTACAGAAGTATCTTATGCTGTGGGTTCAGCTCCACTATTCAGTGAGGATGATCTAATAGTGGACAGTCAGCAGCTACTGCCCAGCAAAGAAGTGGAGGATACATATGCCGCTTCCCCCGCTAGGCGGGCAAGTAGTGATGAGGAGAGTGACGTGGGAGGCGGTATTGCTAGGGTTCAGAGTCCTGAAGCAGACACTGTTGAGGAACCTGAGGAGGACATCTGTGATGTCCAGACTTGTTGATGATGATGATGCCGATAGCAATTGGGAGCCGGTGCAGAAGGGGCTTCATCATCATCAGGAAAAGAGAGTTGCAGGTTGCCCGTGAGGCAGCAGCTGAACCATCAAGGTGGTAGCATGGTTGGCAGTCAGCATGGTGGCAGAGGTAGAAATTCTGGAGCCAAACGTGCCCGGGGGAGACCACCTGCCTCGCGGCAGCCTACCTTCCCGGGAGGTAGTGGAACAGAGGTTCCTGGAGATGGCAGAAGAAGCAGTCAATTAGTGCAGACTGTTGGTGGGAAAATCAGTAACTCGGCAGTGTGGCAGTTTCTCATCAAGCATCCGGAGGAGGTTCACATAGCCACATACAAGATATGTTGGCGGAAGGTTAAGCATGGCCAGGGCCCAATGTTGGCACCACGGCTCTGCGTCAACATATGTTTCGCCACCATAAAGCGGCCTGGGAGAAACGTGGCTCCAATGTAGTGGTCCAGCCTGCTGCATCATCCAGTGGCACGCTGCTCCCTCTTTCAGCCAGCCAAGGCTCCACTACCTCAGCCGAAGGGAGCTGTGTGTCATACCCTCCTTCTGTCGCTCTAGATGCTCCTGCTCCTCCTACTTTTAGTCAGCCATTCCACCAACAATCCATCGGCGAAGCCATGTCAAAGAATCAACAGTATGCACCCACTCATCCAATGGTGCAGAAGCTGAATGTGCACCTGTCCAAGTTGCTGGTGCTGCAGTCCCTCCCTTTTCAAGTGGTGGACTCTGCACCTTTCAGAGAACTGATGGCTTGTGCCGAGCCGAGGTGGAGAGTGTCAAACAGTCATTTATTTGCGAAAAAGGCAGTACCAGCCCTGCATAATTTTGTGGAAGAGAAGGTGGGCCAGTCCTTGAGCCTGTCAGTGTATACCAATGTGTACGGCAGCACCAACGTCTGAAGATGCAACTATGGTCAGGGACAATACATGTGCTTTACGGCTCACTGGCTCCTGCACAGCAACAACACCAACTTGGACAGGTCACGCCACTTCCTCCTCCACGTCTCCTCATCCTCCACCGTGTCCTCAGCATCCACTGCCCAGACAAGTTTCAGTGGCCCTTCAGCATACCATGTGTGCAGGACACAGCGGTGTCACACTGTTCTTCACATGGTTTGCCTTGGTGAACGAAGTCACATAGCGGAGGAACTGCTAAAAGTCATTTGTAAAAAAATTGGAGCATGGCTTACTTGATGATCCAAGTTGATAGGGGTACTCCCCTGTGTAATTTCAATCTGAACCATTGGCTGCTTGTACATGACACCGGCTGTTTACTCAGGCCCATTGAGGAAGCCACATTATATGTAAGTCGCCAGGATTACGGGATGAACGACATCATTCCACTGCTTCATTTCTTACAACATGTGCTGGAAACGATGGCTGGTCAGGGCCCTGGAGACGTGGCGCTTACATCTCACGGCCACATGAGCACTATGAGGACTAATTTTTTGCGCCATGTTCTGAAGTTTTTATCGGTACCATTTTTGGATTGATCGGACTTTTTGATCGCTTTTTATTCATTTTTTCATGATATAAAAAGTGACCAAAACTACACTATTTTGGAATTTGGAATTTTTTTGCGCGCACGCCATTGATCGTGCAATTTAAGTAACAATGTATTTTTATAGTGCGGACATTTTCGCACGCGGCGATACCACATATGTTTATTTTTATTTACACAGTTTTTTTTATGGGAAAAGGGTGGTGATTCAAGCTTTTAATAGAGAAGGGGTTAAATGACCTTTGTTAAAAAAAAACACTGCACACACTGATCTCCTATGCTGATCCCTGCAAAGCCATAGCTTTGCACGGATCAGTCAGATAGGGGCTTGATTGCTCAAGCCTGTAGCTCATGCTTGGAGCAATCAATCGACAATCGGACGCCGCGATTTTATCGCGATTTCCTGATCAGCTCGACTGAGCTGCTGGGAACCGTTTACTTTCGTTTTCAGATGCGGCGGTCAACTTTGATCGCCGCGTCTGAAGGGTTAACAGCGCGCTGCGCAACGATCGGTGCTGCACGCTGTTATCCCAGGGTCCCGGCTATCGTTAGCAGCCGGAACCGACCCGGTGTGATGCAGGGTCACGCCATGACCCCATTTTTCACACCGGGACCGGACTTAGGGCGTACAGGTACACCCTAAGTCCTTAAGAGGTTAATATAGCCGCTGCGGAAGGGTCTGCCTCTGGGGCATATGTAGTCAGCCTTGATGTGTATGAGGCTTTTGATTCTGGGGAATGGGTGTATCTTTGGGGTGTCCTGGGAATCCTTCGGTTTGGTCACGGTTCCGGGCGTGGGTACGCTTGTTATATGATAGCCCCAGAACAAGGGTACAAACTAATCTCGAGGTCTTGGAGTCTTTCCAGCTGGGTAGGGGTACGAGGCAGGGCTGCCCCCTGTCTCCCTTTTTATTTGCCCTGGCAGTAGAACCGCTGGCAGCGGCCTTCCAATCATCCTTTTGCATTCAGGAGGTATGTAGGACTTCCCTAGAGGAGAAAGTATCCATGTACGCAGATGAGACACTGGTTTATTTGCCTGATATTCAGGGTTCCCTGGGGGCCTTGTTTGTTTTCTTAGAGGAATTTAGTTATTTCTCCGGTCTTATGGTAAATTGGGCTAAGTCTTCTCTGATGCCATTATCTATGGCAGTGGACCTCTTCCTCATGGGTTGCAAACGGTTACTCAATTTAGATATTTGGGAGTGGAGGTTTCTGCGTGTGTGAGTGACTATGTAAGGTTGAACTTAGATCCGGTTTTGTTGCTGCTGTCGGTCAAACTACAGACATGGTCCTCTTTACCCCTTTCTCTAGCTGTCAGGATTAATATCTTTAAAATGATATATTTACCTAAGTTTTAGTATCTCTTCCATCTTTTTCCAGTGTTTCCTCCTAGGAAGTATTTTGTAAGGCTGAGTGGCACTTTGAGATCCTTCTATTGGCAGGACCGGCCGCCGCGATTGGGTCAGGAGCTACTTCAGGCATCCAAACAGTGGGGTGGCTTGGCTGCTCCTAACATGTACGATTACTTTTTGGCATCTCAATTGGTGTATGCTACCTGGTGGATCGATCTGGAGAATGCATCTACTGCCCTAGCGGGAGCTCTCTTGACCTCGTATGAAACCTTGACTAATACCCTTAACAGATACACTTCCACTTCTAGGTTGTTGACCCCTATAAAAACTGGGGCTGAGGTGTGGTCGGTGGTCTTCAGATGCTTTCCGCTGCCTGTAATGTCTCCCAGAGCACCTCTGTGGGGGAACCCTAATTTTGAGCACCTGCAGGAGTTGGGGGCTGCCGGCTTCTGAAGTGATCATGGAGTCAAATTCACCATACATTTGTTTGGGGACTTCCCTTCTTTCCCCCCTTTCTCAGACCTACGAGACTGCTTTAATCTCCCTCCAAGTGCTCAATTTCGGTACTTCCAACTGAGACATGCAGTAGTGGTGCAGTTTGGCTCACTTGATGTGACCCCAGTTTTCTCAGATGTGGAACTTCTTTTGGGTACCGCTGACCTTTCCAAACCTTTGATGCAGGCATATGCATTATTTCAATCTGTGGGCCCTGACCTGTTTGAGTTGGCTTTTGTAAAATGGGTGGCTGATATTCCTGATCTGTCGGAGAACCAGTGGAGAGAAGTTATTAAAACCTATCACCATACTGTGGTCAGTGCTAGGGACATACTTATCCAAGCTAGATTAATCCTACGTCTATATTATACTCCAGTCAAGCTGTTCTGTGTTGGGGTTTCTTCTTCTGATTCTTGTTTTAGGTGTCACGCGGATGTGGGCTCTCTTATACACGCTATGTGGAGTTGCCCTTGTTTGGAACCCTTTTGGAGAGAGGTAATGCAGTTCTTGACAGATCACTTAGAGTTTCCCTTTGTGTTTTCCCCTGTTGTATGTCTGTTAGGTGTTGTTAATGATCTGGCCATAGGCTCCCATAGGCGCCTACTCATTTGGTTTCTATTTTTCTGTGCCTGTAAGGTTCTGATTATGGCCTAGAAGGATACCTTTCCTCCTCCCATCACACGGTGGTTCAATCTGGTTAATAAATATATATCTATGTATAGGACTCTTTATATTAGTCGTAAATGTCCCAAAAAATTTAATAAAATCTGAATGCCCTGGTTACTGATAGGTGAGTCGGTGGTGCCCCCCAGAAAGCGTGTGATCCTGAGTAGTGGGTTTGTGTCTTTCTTAGCCTGTGAGGTGGGGGGTTACTTCGGGAGTGTATGTGTATGTCTGATTTGTTTGCATGTAGGTCTTTTGTCTTGATGGTCATTGGGGTGCGGATCCCCTTAATATCCTATTCCTGGGGTGTTTCACTATCCTAAATTTTCCTAAATACTATCCTTAATATTGTGGGGGTCGGGGAGCTCTGTGCTCGAGCTGCATGTTAGTGTCTGAATGACACAGCGTGGAGGTGTTGGTAGCATGAAGAGACCATATAGTGGCTTAATGACACAGCATGGATGTGTTGGCAGCATTAGGAGACCATATAGTGGCTGAATGACACAGTGTGGAGGTGTTGGCAGCATGAGTAGACACTAGGGCTTTACAATCCCTAAGATTAAAAGATGAATTTTGAAATTTAACTTGAAGATTTATGGTAGATAGTGCTACCATTAAACATTTTTAGGCCCAGACCCAGGCCAAGCAGCATCAGTAAACCATATATTGGCTGAATGATACAGCCTGGAGTTGGCTGAAGCATGAGGAGACCATATAGTGTCTGAATGGCTCAGCCTGGAGTTGGCAGAAGCATGAGGAGACCATTGAAATTTAAGAATTTTAAATAGAAATGTAAGATTTTTAATCGAAATTGAGGGTTTTGAAATTGAACTTTTAACTCCCAAGTTTTAGTGTCCCGGGCCTCGTCGTGTGGGTACAAAGGACCAAATCTAACAAGGAGTCACATGTCACATGGCAGCACAATGACAGAGCCTGGAGGTAGCATCAGTAGGAAGAGACCATATAGTAGCTTAATGGCACAGACTGGAGGTGGTTCACGAATGAGGAGGCCATATAGTGTCTGAATGGCATAGCCTAGAGTTTGCAGAAGCTAAGGAGACCAATGAAATAAAAACATTTTAAATAGAAATTTAAGATTTTTAAATTGAAATTAAGGGTTTTTAAATTGAACTTTTAACTCCCAAGTTTTAGGGTCCCGGGCCCCGGTGTGTGGTTACAAAGGACCAAATCTAACAAGGAGTCACATGGTAGCACAATGACAGAGCCTGGAGGTGGCATCAGAAGGAGGAGACCATATAGTGGCTGAATGACTGTCTGGAGTTTGTGGCAGCATGGGGAGACCATATAGTGTCTGAATCGCACAGCCTGGAGTTGGCGGCAGATGAGGAGACAATAGGGCCTCACAATCTCTAAGAATAAAATATGAATTTTGACATTTCCATTGAAGATGTATGGTACCTAATGCTACCATAAACATATATAGGTAATGTCCTAGGCCCAGCAGCATCACTAAACCATGTAGTTGCTAAAAGACACAGCCTGGAGATGGCAGAAGCATGAGAAGAGACCATATAGTGGCTGAATGAGATAGCCTGGAGGTGGCAGAAGCATCAGGAGTCCTGAAAGTGACCCGGTGACAGAGTGGTGCGGTGGGTGGCAATACCAGTACCCGGTGACGAAGGTGGGTGAATAAAGGTCTGATGCAGAGGAATGTTTGTAACTGGGGAACAGTGCCTTAAATCTGTTTGGCACTATCCATATTTGTGGTGTTGGTGTGGCACCATGGTCAATTAACTCTCAAGCTGTTACGCCGAGCGCTCCGGGTCCCCGCTCCTCCCCGGAGCGCTCGCAACATCCTCGCTACTGCAGCGCCCCGGTCAGATCTACTGACCGGGTGCGCTGCGATACCGCCCCCAGCCGGGATGCGATTCGCGATGCGGGTGGCGCCCGCTCGCGATGCGCACCCCGGCTCCCGTACCTGACTCGCTCTCCGTCGGTCCTGTCCCGGCGCGCGTGGTCCCGCTCCCTAGGGCGCGCGCGCGCCGGGTCTCTGCGATTTAAAGGGCCACTGCGCCACTGATTGGCGCAGTTGGTCTAATTAGTGTGTTCACCTGTGCACTCCCTATGTATACCTCACTTCCCCTGCACTCCCTCGCCGGATCTTGTTGCCATTGTGCCAGTGAAAGCGTTTCCTTGTTCCTAGCCTGTGTTCCAGACCTCCTGCCGTTGCCCTTGACTACGATCCTTGCTGCCTGCCCCGACCTTCTGCTACGTCCGACCTTGCTCTTGTCTACTCCCTTGTACCGCGCCTATCTTCAGCAGTCAGAGAGGTTGAGCCGTTGCTAGTGGATACGACCTGGTTACTACCGCCGCTGCAAGACCATCCCGCTTTGCGGCGGGCTCTGGTGAATACCAGTAGTAACTTAGAACCGGTCCACTAGCACGGTCCACGCCAATCCCTCTCTGGCACAGAGGATCCACCTCCTGCCAGCCGAATCGTGACACAAGCATCAGGCATTGGTGGTTGGAAATCATGGCTGATTCATGCCTGATTCACCTTCACAAAGGTAAGTCTCTCCACATTTTTCGTGGACAGATGAGTTCTCCTTGAGGTGACTATGGCCCCAGCCGCACTAAGCACCTGCTCTGATGGCACACTACTGGCCAGGCAGGACAGCTTTTCCAGGGAAAACTCTGCTAGTTGCAGCCACAAATCAAGTTTAGCTGCCCAGAAGTCCAGCGGATCTTCAAGGTGTGTTGGCATGGGCATGTCAAGGTATGCCACCACCTGCTGGTTCAGGTCCTGCTCCAGTTGTACCTGCTGCTGATGAGTTGCTTCACTATGCGGGTGAAGAAAGCTACTCATCAGCAAATGTAGACTCAGGCTGCTGCTGATGGAGCTGGTACTGCTCCTGCCACTCCACCCTTCCCTAGTAGCCATGGCAGTGGAAGGTGAGCGCAGGGGGCCCCCCGATTCAGACCTGCGAGAGGATGGACAATGGCGCCGATAGGCATCAGCCAACTGACTACAGAGGATGCCTCTGTAGTAGGTCATTTTGTCCTCCCCCTCAGTGGGTGTAAAAAAGACCTATTTTGTGGCGGTAGTGAGGGTCCAATAAGGTGGAGATCCAGAAGTCATCCCACTGCCGAATGGTGACAATTCGGCTGTCACTACGCAAGCAGGTGAGCATGCATCATGCCATTTGTGCAAGTGACTCGGAGGGACTACCTGCCTCCATCTCCACTACATACTGCCACGGTATGTCTGAGTCCTCAGTCTCGCCTTCCTCATAACCCTCTAGCTTCTCTGGCTGCTCCTGCTCCTCCTCTCCTGTCAGATTACTAGAAAAAGACCCATTTGGCGAAACCTAAACTGTGCTCCACTGTGCCCCTCCCCCTCCTCCTCCTCCTCCAGCTCAGCCCCCACAGGGCTCATGTGGCTGTGAGAATTAGGTGCCACGTCTCCAGTGCCATGACCAGCCACTGTTTCCACACGTGTTGTAAGAAATTAAGCAGTGGAATCCAAACAAGAGAAAAAGGTTGGACGTCAACTCACTGTGTTCCACGGAGCTTTATTCAGAGAATAGGCTCTATTCTGTTATCCTGTTTGTCTATTGCACCCTGATTCTCTGAATAAAGCTCCGTAGAACACAGTGAGTTGCCGTCCGACCTTCTTCTCTTGTTTGGATTGCTACCTTTGCCTTTGGGACGCAGCACCACTTTCTCCACTCACAGAGATAAAGCAGTAGCAGCGCATTACTGGGGGATACTGCACGTCAGGACTTCATAAGGTAGTGCCAGCTTTACCTCTTACCTTGTTGTTAAGCAGTTGAATGATGTTGTTCATCCTGTAATCCTGGCGACTTACTAATAATGTGGCTTCCTCAATGGACCTGAGAATGGACCTGAGCAAACGGCAGGTGTCACATATGAGCTGCCACTGGTTCACATTGACGTTACACAGGGGAGTCCCCCTATTCGCTTGGAACATCAAGAAATCATTCATGGCTTTACTCTCTTCGGTCCAACATATGGAGGGTGGCAATGTCACAAATCAGATTGTGTTGTGGGATACCGTTCTGACGCTGCAGCTCAAAGAGGGTGTGCTTTACGGTGTACGAGTGGCTGAAGTGCATGCAAAGCTTCCTTCCCATTTTTAGGATGTCTTGCAAATTGGGGGAACACTTCAGGAACTGCTTCACAACCAAATTGAACACGTGTGCCATGCAGGGCGCATGGCTCAGCCTTCCCAGTCGCAGCGCATGCAAGATGTTCTTCGCATTCTCAGTCACCTTCGTCCCATTTACAGTTTTCGTGGAGTAAGCCATGCTCCGATTTCTTTACGAATGACTTTTAGCAGTTCCTCCTCTGGGTGACTCTTTTCACCAAGGCAAAACATGTAAAGAACAGCGTGACACTGCCGTGCCCTGCACACATGGTATGCTGAAGGGCCTCTGAGACTTGTCTGTTCAATGGAGGCTGAGGACACGATGGAGGATGAGGAGGTGGAGTCGCACACTGTCACAGTACCAACGGGCTGAGAGCATGGAGGAGGAAGCGGCGTGACTGATGTCCTCCTCAGGTTCCTCAACAGTGTATGCTTCAGGACCCTGAATCCTGGCAACACCGCCTCCCACGTCACTCTCCTCATCACTACTTGCCTGCCTAGTGGAGGAAACGGCGGATGTCTCCTCCACTTCTTGGCTGGGCAGTATCTGCTGACTGTCCTCTATTAGATTGTCCTCAGTGAATAGTGGAGCTGAACCTACAGCATAAGATACTTCTGTAGGGGAGGGAACAGCATAGGACAGAGGCAATGGGAGGACAGGGACTGCTCCTGGGCCATGCAAACTGAGGGTTGTGTCTGAGGAACCCACCGACTGTTGACTGGGGCTATCAGATGTCACTTGTGATGAAGTGGATGTTAACCAATCGAAGACGGCAGATGGGTTGCTGGTGGAGACGCGAGCGCTAGCTGATAACGGGAGCTCAGGCCTCTCGCTGCGACTCCTGCTGCCACTCACCTCTAGTCTGCTGCGACCTCTGCTTGAAGGATTTAGGTCTTTGCCACTCCTCTGTCTATCATACTCAGTGTGTATATGAGGGGAATCAATATGCTTCACTATGCTTAAAACATTTTTGTCTAGAACAGCAGCAGGTGTGCACTTTTGGATGGCCTTTCATAGTATCTAGGCCCTTGACAGATTAACAGGTACAAAATAGTACACTACTTAGATGTAGGTGTGTGGTATGCACTGACGAGGGCAGAAAAATGCTCTCCAGTACACTTAAAAAAGTATCAGAGTACAACACCAGCCGGTGAGTACTTTTGCCTGGACTTTCACAGTATGTAGTCTCTTGACAGATTAACAAATACAAAACAGTACACTTCTTAGATGTACTTATGATGAGGGCAGAAAAATGTGAATAGAATATTTTCTGAAATTCGTAACGAATTTGGGTTCGTCAGCTTCGATTAGCTCATTTCTAGTGTCTATGTTGACATTTTCATACCAGGGTAATTATTTGCCAAAATTTTATATACCTATGTTTCATTGTAAATAATATATATATATATATATATATATATATTTTTTTTTATTGTGGCAAGATTTTATAATATGTGTTGTAATGTTAACAATGCAACATATGTATATGTTATGCCTTTTATAATTTTATTTTGTTTAAAAAAATGCATTTTACTTTCAAAAAGACAATCTTTATTTAAAGACAAAGGTAACTAAACATGACTAAACATTTTTGCACATACATTGAGCACAAAGTTTAAGCTTTGACAAATAAAATTGTTAATTAAAAAAAAAAAAAAGGAATCTTGGGTCCCTGAAGCCACATGACATTGTGTTTCTTCACACAAGTAATGTTTGTTTGAATGAGCAATTAGGGACACATAGTCGTCAAACACCTCAAAATATGTTACTTTTTGGATAACAAAAAAAAAATCAACGAATGACCATGACTTTTACAAATTTGTAGCTGACAACATATAATTGGGATGTGAGATATATTCTCTAAACAAGGAACCAACCTAAAATCATAAATCAGAGCTTATACATTTTGTTACATTGTATTTCAACGCACAACCAAAAATTGGTGGAACAACACCTTTTCCAGGAGCAAAGTAAACATTGCCTGACTTGCCACACTTCACCCATGGTAACAATGGTGATTATGCAATATACTATAAAAAGTAAGGGCACTGTCACAGCTTCCAGCCCAAACTACTTCCAGCATTGGCCCAAAATTAACCAGCCTAGTTATTTTTCAGGCCTTGAAACAAGGGTCAGCATTGGTAAAGGTAAAAGGAAACATACCTTAGCTAATAAATAACCTTACAGATATAGTTACATTGGCCAACTTACATATTCAAAAAACTTGGTGGCCTCTCATTCTCATCATTTTCACTGGACATTGTCTGAAGAATTTCTGAGTTTGATAATGGTTCATTTAAGAGGTTTATAAAAGACATAGAGGACGAGCCATATGTCCCTTCATAAGCCCCATGAGGTCTTGGATTTGAATTTATATGAAAATCATAGGTATTTGGTTCTACATTTGAAGGATTCCTAGACTCTCTTGTCAAATTTGTAAGCTGCTGACGTGGTGCTTCAGTACCTCTAAGGCGACGTAATTTACGGATATATTGCAAAATATTAAGATTATCAGGAAGTACTTCAGAGGATGCATATAAATCCGTGACTTGAAAAATTGGAGATACAAAGCACCATTGTCGATTATCTGGCATATTTCTTAGACTTTCTGCAAAAGAATATGCCAGATGATCCCAATGGTCTTCCCTATCCACCCACTGAATTAAAGCTAAGGTTTCAGATTCTACACTGTAATCTGTAGCTGTAGTCTTGACCCTTTTCGCTGTGTGTTAGTTTCACTGGATGGGGCATCCATCTCCTGGCATGATGTTGAGGGATTGCTTTTAATAAGGATGACCCTTAAGTTTCTGATGACTGATCAATATATTAATACTAATATGTCATTGCTGATGCCGGAGAAAGATATTTGTTAAACTACCCTTAACCCATAAATCAGCTTGCAATCTGATCGTGACTAAGAAAGACATTGGAATGATGCCAGAATTACCAAAATGAGACGTCAGAAGACAAAATATTTAAAGAGGATGCAGATCCTATAGAAGGACAAGGATCTGGGATTTTCAAGAGGGCTGCATAAATTAACTTTGGCCAAGAAATAAATGGATGCTAAATATGCTAATATATAAAGAGATAAAGCTCAAATAACCAATCAAAATGTAACATGATGATTTTGACGTCATAACTAAACCTACCTTTTTTGTCAAATGTAAAAACAATGTACTTCCGTGTAATTAAACAGAACTCCTTGGGCAGCTTTTTAGGCAGTATGCTGAGAAGGAGATATGATACCAACATTCTGTCTGGTATGTATTCCTTGTGCCGGCACTCAGTAGTATATAGAGGCAGTCACTCACATTTTAATGCCTCACCTCAAGTCATCCTTGACACTTTCATTTCAAAGCTCTCCTGGACCAAATTGTGTGGATGCTTCAAGGTCTGCGGAAGATGCTGTTGTTTTCTGCGAGTCTCCTTCTTGCCTCCCCTCTTGGCTTGGTTGTGGGATGTTCTCAGATGACCTAACATTAAATACTTGACAAATAACTCGGCAACGTGGAAAATGGACATAGACTTTGTGACTCCAAAATAAGTAACAAACATAAACATGTCCATGGGAGTTAACACACAGTGAAGGTTTAAAAGGATCACCTATATATGTAAAACAACATACACAGTAGTTTTCTCACATTAATGAAATCATAATTTAAAAAAAGTTTCTAATAACACCTAGACAGGTTTACCCATAGAGAAAGGACAGAGGGTAACATGTCTGAATGTGGGTTTGTGAGACACCAACAATTTCAAAATCAACAACACCCAAACATGTAAGCGCAGTGTTTAACCCCTTAAAGACTTAGCCCTTTTTCACCTTAAAGGGTAGCTCCCAACATCCTATTTTTTTTTGCTAGCCCGTTCCCCCCCCCCCCCCCTGGCTACGGCACTAGCTCGTTCACTCCTCCACCCCCCCCCCCGCCCTGCATACCCCGTTCCCTCATTACACTTGCAGTTACTGCAGAGTCCGGCAGCGGGCGTGCAGGGACAGCGGCAGCAACGAGGCGGCGGAGGGGATGTGCTGGAGGAGTGGCCTCCCAGCCAGTGGCAGGGGAGCCAATGCGCTCGCTCCCGCCTGTCTGATTGACAGGCAGGGAGCGAGTGCAGCCTAACTGAAAAAGAACTGATTGCCACTCCAAAATCAGTCCTTTTTCAGTAGCCGGTTTTTAAATGTAAATTAAACCTTTTTAATGAAAAAAAAAATAATAAAAGTATATTAAAGATATGTTGTAGTACTACAACATATAAAAAAATGTATTTGGTGACAGTGCCCATTTAAGGACTCGGACATTTTTTGCAATTCTGACCACTGTCACTTTAAACATTAATAACTCTGGGATGCTTTTAGTTATCATTCTGATTCCGAGTTTGTTTTTTCGTGACATATTCTACTTTAACATAGTGGTAAATTCACATTTTTGACAAAATTTTCAAATTCACTATTTTTCAGGGACCAGTTCAGTTTTGAAGTGGATTTGAAGGGTCTTCATATTAGAAATACCCCACAAATAAACCCATTATAAAAACTGCACCCCCCAAAGTATTCAAAATGACATTCAGTCAGCGATTTAACCCTTTAAGTGTTTCCCAGAAATAGCAGCAAAGTGAAGGAGAAAATTCACAATCTTCATTTTTTACACTCGCATGTTCTTGTAGACCCAATTTTTGAATTTTTGCTAGGGGTAAAAAGGAGAAAATTTTTACTAGTATTTGAAACCCAATTTCTCTCGAGTAAGGACATACCTCATATGTCTATGTAAAGTGTTCGGCGGGCGCAGTAGAGGGCTCAGAAGGGAAGGAGCGACAAATGGTTTTTGGGGGGCATGTCACCTTTAGGAAGCCCCTATGGTGCCAGAACAGCAAAAAAAAAAACACATGGCATACCATTTTGGAAACTAGATCCCTCAGGGAACATAACAAGGGGTAAAGTGATCCTTAATACCCCACAGGTGATTCACGACTTTTGCGTATGTAAAAAAAAAAAAAATGTTCCTAAAATGCTTGGTTTCCCAAAAGTTTTACATTTTTAAAAAGGGTAATAGCAGAAAATACCTCCCAAAATTTGAAGCCCAATTTCTCCCGATTCTGAAAACACCCCATATGGGGGTGAAAAGTGCTCTGCTGGCACACTACAGGTCTCAGAAGAGAAGGAGTCACATTTGGCTTTTTGAAAGCAAATTTTGCTCTGGGGGAATGCCATATTTAGGAAGCTCCTATGGTGCCAGAACAGCAAAAAGAAAAAAAACACATGGCATACTATTTTGGAAACTAGACCCCTCGGGGAACGTAACAAGGGGTAAAGTGAACCTTAATACCCCACAGGTGTTTCACGACTTTTGCATATGTAAAAAAAAAATTGTTTTCCCTAAAATGCTTGTTTTCCCAAAAATTTTACATTTTTAAAAAGGCTAATAGCAGAAAATACCCCCCCCCCCCAAATTTTAACCCCAATTTCTCCTGATTCAGAAAACACCCCATATGGGGGTGAAAAGTGCTCTGCTGGCACACTACAGGTCTCAGAAGAGAAGGCATCACATTTGGCTTTTTGAAAGCAAATTTGGCTCTGGGGGCATGCCGCATTTAGGAAGCCCCTATGGTGCCAGAACAGCAAAAAATAAAAAACCCCATGGCATACTATTTTGGAAACTAGACCCCTCGGGGAACGTAACAAGGGGTTAAGTGAACCTTTATACCCCACAGGTGTTTCACGACTTTTGCATATGTAAAAAAAACATTTTTTTTTTACCTAAAATGCTTGTTTTCCCAAAAAATTTTACATTTTTAAAAAGAGTAAAAGCAGAAAATACCCCCCAAAATTTGTAACACAATTTCTCCCGAGTACGGCGATACCCCATATGTGACCCTAAACTGTTGCCTTGAAATACGACAGGGCTCCAAAGTGAGGGCGCCATGCACATTTGAGGCCTAAATTAGGGACTTGCATTGGGGTGGACATAGGGGTATTCTACACCAGTGATTCCCAAACAGGGTGCCTCCAGCTGTTGTGTAACTCCCAGCATGCCTGGACAGTCAGTGGCTGTCTGGTAATACTGGGAGTAGTTGTTTTGCAACAGCTGGAGGCTCCATTTTGGAAACAGTGGCGTACCAGACATTTTTCATTTTTATTGGGGAGGGGAGGGGGGCTGTGTAGGGGTATGTGTATATGTAGTGTTTTTTTTACTTTTTATTTTATTTTGTGTTAGTGTAGTGTAGTGTTTTTAGGGTACAGTCGCACGGGCAGAGGTTCACAGTAGTTTCTCGCTGGCAGTTTGAGCTGTGGCAGAAAATTTGCCTTAGCTCAAACTTGCAGCCGGATACTTACTGTAAACAGTGTACCCTGTACTTTCACATTGGGGGGGGGGGGGACATCCAGCTTACAAATTACAACTCCCAGCATGTACTGACAGACTGTACATGCTGAGAGTTTTAGTTTTGCAACAGCTGTAGGTAGGCACACTGGTTATGTATCACTGAGTTTGTGACCTAACACAGTGTTTCACAACCAGTGTGCCTCCAGCTGTTGCAAAACTACAACTCCCAGCATGTTCGGTACATGCTGGGAGTTGTAGTTCGCAGCAGCTGGAGGCACACCGTTCGTGAAACACTGAGTTAGGTAAAAAAAAACTCGGAGTTTCACAACCATTGTGCCTTCAACTGTTGCAAAACTACAACTCTCAGCAGTCACCGACAGCCAACGGGCATGCTGGGAGTTGTAGTTATGCAACCAGCAGATGCACCACTACAACTCCCAGCATGCACATGCATGGCTGTTTGTGCAAGTTGGGAGTTGTAGTTATACAACAGCTGAAGGTACACTTTTCCATTGAAAAAATGTTCTTCCAGCTGTTGCAAAACTATAAGTCCCAGCATGCCCTTTTTGCATATTGGGAGCTGTTGCTAAGCAACAGCAAGAGGCACTCACTCACCTCCTACTGCTGCTCCTGCACACATGTCAGTCCCTCGTCGCCGCCGCCGCTCCTGGGGCCCCGATCCCAACAGGGACGCCAAGGATCGAGGTCCCCAGCTGCCAGGGTCCTCTTCCCACACCCGCTCACGTCCTCCGGAAGAGGGGCGAAGCGGGTTGCGGGAGTGACACCCGCAGCAGGTGCCCTGATTGGTCGGCCGGTAAACCGGCCGACGAATCAGGGCGATCGTGAGGTGGCACCAGTGCCACCTCACCCCTGCTGGCTATGGCTGTTCGGGGCCGTCAGAGACGGCCCTGAACAGCCTGTAATTCCGGGTCACCGGAGACCCGATTGACCAAGAATCCACCGCAGATCGCTGGGCTAAATTGTCCAACGATCTGCGGCCATCACCGACATGGGGGGTCATCATGATCCCCCTGGGCGACATGCCGCGATGCCTGCTGAACGATTTCAGCAGGCATCCGGCTCTGGTCCCCAACCGGCTAGCGGTGGGGACCGCATTTCCCACAGGCGTATGGATACGCCCTGTGTCCTTAAGGACTTGGGATGCAGGGCGTATCCATATGCCCTGCGTCCTGAAGAGTTTAAGCAAACTCAATTAAAAAAAAATCAAACATAACCACTATGTTCATATCTAGGTCAGGGGACATGAAGGCAAGCTGAAGAACTCAACATACCCTACCTTGCCCATTAATTGAATGGTCAGGGTGTAAAAGCCTTATCCAAAAAGTAAAAAAAAAATAACAAATGAGTCATGGTAAATATATGAGCAAAAAAAAAACTTACTCGCGTAACACTCTGATATTTAGGAACTGCAATTAGTCAGAGTAGGCAACTCTCCTTTTTGATGAAGAGGAACCACTTTTTTCAGCATAATTTTGTTGCTTACAAAACTGGTCCCTTACCTAGCGCCAGTGACTTTTCACATCTTTCACTACGGGAAAGGGGAAAAAAAAGGACATACAAGAAAAGATAAGCAAACTTTGTTTATTTACAAGAAGGAAACAAGACCAAAACCAAAAAAAAATGAGCAACACCAAAAGAAAAAAAGAGAAAAAATGTAAAGCATTCTCTAGAACATAATTGAAAACATGATTACAAAATGCAAATAGAGATAAAACATTGAACCAACATACACAAAATATCACAAACATACAAATATGAGTCTGTAAATTTTCTGAAAATTCATCCCATTCTGGATAGAGGGTGCGACAGATCCAGGTCCATATCTCAGCCTTTACATTACGATTACTGAAGCCATCAGCAACTGGATCCCACAATGCAGGATTGGCTTCAATCTGGACACATAACAATAAAGATGTCCACAATTTTAAAAACACGATAGATGTTTAACTTATTTAAAAAAAAAAAGTTTTTAGAATTATTTAAAAAGAGCAAAAATGCCCAAGAACAAAGAATATGTGAAAAAAGCATAGTACTCTAAAGTATAAAAAAAAACACAAGACCACATTAAATGTGACCATGTGTGTACACATCAATACTAGTAACAAATAAACAGTTAAAATGAAAACAAAAATAGGCTAATTAACAAAAAAGGATAATTGCAAACAGGCTGCAATGGCAACCCTAACATATAAAAAATCAATAGACACATTGCCACAAATATGCCCCAAAGATACTCCTAATATAACATAGAAAGCTCTTATACACATTTAAATCACTCACCAACAAGATTAATTTCAGGACATTTAGGCTCATCTGACTGTAACCCGCCATCTTCATAACAAGTTGTGAGGTAAACTTCTCCATACATGCTGCAATCTCGTCTGTAAAGAAATGTAAAAAAAAAAAAAACACTTCCTGCCCCAGCCCATTGCAATCAACTTTATTTAAAACATTACAAAAATGACACAGCGGAAAATCTGCATGAGAAAAACACACAAATAAAAGTTCAAGAACTTGGCCCAAGAAAAGAATAGAGAAAATCCTCAGTAAAAATGCAGGAAACATTTTACGCAACAAGTAATGGATTTTCCGCTGCAAAATCTGCTTGTGTGAACATACCCTTAGGCCTCAAATGCGCATGGTGCTCTCTCACTTCGGAGCCTTGTTGTATTTCAAGGCAACAGTTTAGGGCCAAAAATGGGGTATTTCCATACTCGAGAAAAATTGCCTAACAAATTTTGGGGCGCTTTTTCTCCTTTCACCTCTTATGAAAAGGTGAAGTTTAGGTCTACTCCAGCATGTTCTTGTAAAAAAAATAGTTTTTTTTTTAAAATAGCATGCTGGTGTTGCCCCATACTTTTCATTTTCACAAGAGGTAAAAGGAGAATTTTTTTTTTTTATAACGCAATTTCTCCTGAGTATGGAGATACCCCATATGTCGACGTAAAATGCTCTTCGGGTGCACAACAAGGCTCAGGAGTGAGAGCGCACCATGTACATTTGAGGTGATTTTGCACAGGAGTGGCTGAAAAAATTAAATTTTTTTCACAAAAATGCTGGTGTTATCCCAAATTTTTATTTTTCACAAAGGGTAATAGGAAAAAAGCCCCCCAAAATTTGTAACGCCATTTCTTCTGAGTAAATAAATACCCCATGTGTGGATGGAAAGTGCTAAGTGGTGCACTACAATGCTCATAAGAGAAGGAGCGCCATTGGGATTTTGGAGAGAATGGCCGACATTTATCATTGTCTTTAGACTGTTTTTTGTGTCTAGAAAAGGCACAAAAAACGCGCAAGCAGGGTTTATTTGTGCCTTTTTTGTGCCTTTTATTTACACATATCTGCTGATTTTGAGTTGTAATCCACTGATTTTGGCAATACACATGATATGGAAGGGATTTGTGAACAGCACCTTTTTGTGTAAAGGCGCAAAAAAGGCGCAAAGCCACTGAAAAGCCCAGACTTAGCTTAGCTTTTTGGTGTATGAGAAGATTGAAATTTCAGAAAGTGTTTACCGGCACAAAATGTATCAAATGCTCTGCGATCATTTAGTATATTTGGTGTTCCTACACATTACCAGCACACACAAAAAAAGGTGTAGAAAAATGCTTCACTTACACCTACAATGATAAATGCCAGCCAACGTGTACAGATTAGAAGGCCATGGCTGGCATTTATCATTGTAGGTGTAAATGAAGCATTTTTCTACACCTTTTTTTGTGTGTGCTGGTAATGTGTAGGAACACCAAATATACTAAATGATCGCAGAGCATTTGATAAATTTTGTGCAGGTAAACACTTTCTGAAATTTCAATCTTCTCATACACCAAAAAGCTCATCTAAGTCTGGGCTGGTGTAGTTTTAGAGACTTTTCAGTGGCTTTGCACCTTTTTTGGGTCTTTACAAAAAAAGGTGCAGTTCATAAAACCCTTCCATATCATGTGTACTGCCAAAATCAGTGGATTGCAACTCAAAATCAGCAGAAATGTGTAAACCAAAAGGCACAAAAATTGCGCAAATAAACCCTGCTTGCACCTTTTTTGCACCTTTTGTCAGCCCATGTGCGTTTACAAAGCCCCCATGGTGCCAGAACAGTGGACCCCCCCCCCACATGTGACCATATTTTGGAAACTACACCCCCATGTAATGTAATAAGGGGTACAAGTGAGCATTTACACCCCACTGGTGTCTGACAGATTTTTTGAACAGTGGTTCATGAAAATGAAAAATTTTATTTTTCATTTGCACAGCCCACTGTTCCAAAGATCTGTCAAATGCCAGTGGGGGTGTAAATGTTCACTGCACCCCTTATTCAATTCTGTGAGGGGTGCAGTTTCTAATATGGTGTCAAATGTGTCAAATGTGACATGGCAAGGTGGGGGTGAACCTGCGCTTCTACACGTGTTTCGGGAAGGTCTCTTCCTCAGGAGGCCTCCTGAGGAAGAGACCTTCTCGAAACATGTGTAGAGGCGCAGGTTCACCCCCACCTTGCCATGTCACAACCAGGTAACTATCATTATGTAGTTGTTCAGGCTGCATTGTTATGAAATGTAATTGATTTTTATATCCTGGTGGAGTGTATTTTGGGGTGTACCCTGTCTTGTTCTGCGGTATATGTTTTTTAAGGGTGGGATTTTTTTAGGGGTGGGTCCTCATTTTTATAATTTATATCTAATAAAGTTGTACTATTTCTGTACGTAATTGTGTTGTCAGTTTTTGTAGGATATAATATAATATAATTTACAAATCTGCTTAACTTTCTGGCACCAGTTGATTAAAATAAAAATGCATTCAATGGGGGATGCCTGCAGCAGACAACAAGTGCCACAATGGCATCCTACACCAGATAGACGGTGTGGATATGTAACAATTAGAATAGTACAATACAAGAATTTAGGTGCACTACTGTGGTAGATGTAAACAATGACATTGGCTAACCCTCAAAACTCATTTTAAAATTGAGACATTAGCCAGTATATCCTTATATGAAGGACATACCTGAGCCCGCACTCCAACGCCAAGGTTTCTCAAGTGGCACGGGACCTAACACTAACTTACCTGTGCATGATAAGCAAAACCAGGGGCCAGTGAGCAATTACAGCAGCATTAGGTCTGACTCACAGCCTGCTCCCAGGTTACCTCCAGTGTCGCTGGGCACACATACAATGGGAGGAGGGAGGCAGACTACAAGCCCCACCTAAGTTGGCTGATATGTTGACGACCTCACAGGTGGACTTTAATGCAGCCAAGAAAGTGATCAAGGCGCATGAAGTGGGGAGTTTACACACCTCCAAGTTTAAGATTTAAACAACAACAAAAACATGGTCTCAAATGGCAGGAGGTGCTGAACCCCAAATGCAGTTGTGCACTCATGCTGGGGGAGCAGATCCTGCCCTAGTGGTCTGTTGCTAAGGGGAATCCCCAGCATAAAAATGCATACAATGGGGATGCCTGCAGTAGACGACAAGTGAGAGTTTCAAAGTAAAAAGAAATGCAAAATGTTCAAATTTTTCATAAAATTTAGGAATTTTTCACCAAGAAATGATGCAATTATCGACTATCAATTGCAAGGGGCATGTTGGTTTACTAAACTGGACCTTCAAGGGGCTTATAATTTGATCAGAATAAAAGAGGGTGATGAATGGAAAACTGTTTTCAATACCCCTGAGGGTCATTTTGAGTATCTGGTAATGCCCTTTGGTCTCAGTAATGCACCGGCTGTGTTTCAAAATTTGGTTAACGATATCTTTCGTGAATTTATGGGTACATTTCTCGTAGTGTATCTTGATGATATTCTAATTTTTTCTCGAGATTGGTCGGCTCATGTTAATCATGTGCGTTCTGTTCTGCAGGTATTACGCCAAAACAAGTTTTTTGTTAAACAAGAGAAATGTGTTTTTGGTGTTAAGGAGGATACATTTTTGGGGTACATTTTAACTCCAGGACATTTTAAAATGGATCCTGGGAAGGTTAAGGCTGTATCTGACTGAGTGTGACCTACGTCATTAAAAGCACTACAGAGGTTTATAGGAAATTTATAAAGAATTTTTCTATTGTCGCAAAGCCCTTAACTGATTTGACTCGTAAAGGGGCAGATCTAGTTAACTGGTCTCAGGAAGCAGAAGCTGCTTTTGAACATCTTAAGGGATGTTTCATTTCTGCTCCAATTTTAGTTCAACCATATCAGACTAAACCCTTTATAGTTGAGGTAGATGCTTCTGAAGTAGGTGCCGGAGCAGTTTTGTCTCAGGGATCTGCCTCTTTGACAAATTTGCGTCCCTGCTCTTTCTTTTCTCAAAAATTTCCCACATCAGAACAGAATTATGATGTCGGAAACCGAGAACTTTTGGCTATCAAATGGGCTTTCGAGGAGTGGAGACATTTCCTTGAGGGGGCAGTTCATCGGGTAATTGTGATTACTGACCATAAAAATGTAACTTTTCTGGAATCTGCCAAACGTCTCAATTCTCATCAAGCACGGTGGGCCTTGTTCTTTACTCGGTTCGTCTTTGTTATTACTTTTCGACCAGGTACTAAGAACGTCAAGGCCGATGCCTTGTCTCGAAGTTTCAGCGCTTTTCAGCCTATAGACTCTTATACTGAGACTATTCTTCTAGAAGGTGTGGTTATCTCTGCAGTATCTGCCGATTTAACATCTGAAATTTTGAGTAATCAAGGTTTGGTCCCTCCAGAGACTCCTAGAGGCAAAATCTTTGTACCTAGTCAGTTTCGCCTCCGTATAATCAAGGAATCTCATTGTTCTCCGTTAGCAGGTCATCCTGGTATCCATGGTACAAGGAGATTGCTTCAAAGGAAATTTTGGTGGTCAACCCTGAACAGGGATATGAAAGCTTTTGTTGCTTCTTGTGATGTGTGTGCCTGAGCTAAGACTCCTCGGATTCGTCCTGCAGGGGAGCTGTGTCCATTATCTATTCCTAAGAGACCCTGGACTCATATTTCCATGGATTTTATGACAGATCTGCCACCATCTGAGGGAAAAACTGTTTTATGGGTGGTGGTGGATAGGTTTAGCAAACAGTGTAATCTAATCCTTTGAAAAATCTTCCTTCAGCTAAGATTCTTGCTGACTTATTTATAAGGCATGTTGTTAGGTACCATGGATTACCAGAAGATATTGTATCAGATTGAGGAGTACAATTTGTTTCTAAATTTTGGCAAGCTTTTTGTAAACAATTAGGTGTTCAGTTATCTTTTTCCTCCGCTTTTCATCCGCAATCTAACGGTCAAACTGAAAGGTTGAATCAAAGTGTGGAACAATACTTGAGATGTTATGTGGCAGACAGGAAGAATGATTGGGTGTCCTTTCTGTCTCTAGCTGAGTTTGCCTTGAATAATCAAGAACATTCTTCTACCGGTATGTCACCATTCTTTTGTGTTTTTGGATTTAATCCGTGGTTTTCATCCTGTACCTATACTGATAGTGATAACCCTGAGGTCAACACCACTATGAGTAAACTGTGCACAGTTTGGGCTCAGGTTCAGAAGAACCTGGAAAACGCCCAAGTACTACAAAAGACATCGTCCGACAAGAGACGTACTTGTGGCATAAAATTTAAAGTTGGTGATAAAGTGTGGTTATCTACGAAAAATCTTCGTCTCAAGGTTCCGTCTAAGAAATTGACATCTAGGTTCATTGGACCTTATGAGGTAATTGAAGTTATTAATCCTGTGAATTACAGATAAAAATTACCATCTTCTTTTAAGATTCATGTGTTCCATTGCTCCTTGTTAAAATGTTATGTTCTTACTCAGTCTCCAGTGCCAAGTCCGCCTCCTCCGGTTGAGGTTGACGGAGAGCTTGAGTATGAGGTCGCTAGAATATTGGATAGCAGAAGGGTACAGAATTCTGTCCAGTACTTAGTTCATTGGAAAGGTTATGGTCCGGAGGAGAGATCGTGGGTTCCGGCCTCTTCTGTCCATGCGGCCACTTTAATTAAGAAATTCCACGATTCTCTCCCAGACAAACCTAGACCCAATTTTAAGGGTCCGGTGGCCCCTCTTAAAAGGGGGGGTACTGTCAGCACCAGCAGGGTTAACAGGTGCTGACAAGGTGTTGTTTGCTAGGTTGCCGGGTTACGCCTTGCTGTCTGAGTGGCTAACTACTGATTGACCACATGTGCATCTCCCTATATTTCCAGGCCTCAGTCTCAGGGAAGATGCCTGTGAAAGCGGTCATTACCCGAGTAGCTAGCAATCCCTTATTTTCTTGTATACCCGGCAACTTGACTTTTGGCTTCTTATCTGACTTCTCTTTGGTTATAGCGATTCGGCATCTCTTCCCACTCCTGGCTTGACTCGGTTTGACTGACATCGACTTTATGTGTGTATGTTTAGTTTGTCTTTGTTAGTTGCTTGTTTCCCTGTTGCTCTTGACAACTGACAGGATTGTATTTTATTGTGTTGACATTTGACTCCCCTCACTTATTAAGGAAGGCATTGTGGACCAGTTGCCGTTCTATAATTTAGGATAGGTGGACAAGTAGGCAGGGACAGGGGCGCGGGTGAGCGTAGTGAGCACTCCTTCCCTGCCCATACGTGACAGCCGCTGCCAGACTTCTCTGGCTTCAATATGTCTCCCCAAAAACAAAAGAATTGGACAGTTAAGATCCAACTGCTCGATCCTTATGTCCCCAACATCTGCTACCAAAGGAAGCCTCCTCCCTCCATACTCATAAGATAGTTAGCCAATGGGCTCGGATGACATTTATGTAATGCGGCCAGCTTAAGTCAGAAGACAGATATAACATTAATGTAATGCGGCCAGCTTAAGTCAGAAGACAGATAGTCAGTAGATACTGGTGTTTACATATAGCTTAATAATCTTACAAGCAATACAATGTAATGATTATTTAACATCCAGACTTGTAAAAAAAAAAAGACAATTATTTCAAGCAGTGACAAACATGTGTGAGCCAGAATATCACTTTAACAGCCAAAATTAATCTTTTTTTTTTTTTTTTTTTTGCATTACTTTTAAGCAGGATGGAAATCATATAGCTTGAATAATGGCATTGATCCAATTATCACTGCAGCGCAAAGAGGAGAAAAACAAACAAGAGGATCACATGTCCAGAAATTGATGTGGAGCTGTGTACAAACAGAAGAGACTAGTTAATAATACATTTATATTATGGCCCTTAATTGGAGCTGTCATTAAGTATAAACAATTGAAGTGATTGCTAATTTATTCTGTACAATTCTTGTCTTCTCTGCCAGCTTTCGATATTGAAATGATAATGTTGTTACCCCAGGCTCCTGCTTGATAAATGACCATTCAGAATGGTGTACAATGTTTCAAGCATAAATATTAATACACATATTTATTATCTGCTTTTTTATGATATATTAATTATGTTGAATATTTTAAGCATCGACAATACCAGCTAATGGGAACGTGAAATGTTACAGTGGAGATTTATGATATTTTAATTTATGAATGTTAATGCTACCAGTTGATGCATATAAAAGGGCAACAGAATCTAAATAGTTAACATTTTCACATATTAATATTTAGATTTAGAAAGCCCTCTGTGTTTCAAGCAATCACCTTAGGGAAATGTATATTGCAGTAAGATGAATGGGGTCTATGGGGGATTTTATCAAGGCTAGCATGATAGTTTTCTGACATCAAAAAAAGTTGCACATGCAATCAACAGACTCATTGTGCGCAAACATACGATGGTAATTTGTTCCAAATGAACCATCGTTACTTGAATCCATCGTATTTTGAGGGATCCATACAATAATAATATAGAAAGTTATCAGCAGAATGTAGATACACCAATCTTCGGTGCTGTAACCCCTTCCGGACAGCTTAACACATCAACCATATAGAGCAATGGAAAAAAAGAAAATAAGGGGAGCACTCACGAAAACCAGGTCTCAGTTGCGGTTCAAAGTGTTCTTTATTCAGGTGCTGATAAAACCAAGCTGGACGCCAGGGACGCCGGTGTTACAGGTAAGCTTTCACGCCACTGACTGGGCGCTTCCTCAGACCACACCTCTTCCAACACCTGACCCAGGTATATACACCTCTATGGTCATGTGACGGAAGGGGGTGTTAACATAGATAGTTAAAAACAGAACCGGTAAACAGACATGCTAAAACAATACAAAACCGCTATGTAAAATATTAAATGAACATTCTCATATCTAGCCGGTCATTCAGGCCCAGGCTACCTTGGGCGTCGGTCTTTAAAATCCAGCGTCCTTCTTTTTGAAGGACGAGCCTCTTGATGTCCGCTCCAGCTGCAGGATAGACTCTTTCGATGCCGAAAAATCTCATTGCCGTGATGTCACTATTGTGGCAATCACGCATATGCGCAATCAGTCGGGACGATCCTTTGTCCGTCCTGATTGAATTGGCATGTTCTCTGAAGCGTACATTAATTGCACGGGTAGTACAACCAATGTAGAATCTATTGCAGCGTACACAATAAACAACGTTCTTCTTCCTGCAACATATGAAGTCCCTACAGATAATATCCACACCTCCTACATTAATGTATTTGTCCGAGCAGCTGCCACAACAAAAATTCCCTTTTGGCCTTTCTGCACTTAACCAGTTAGTACTGGGGGAATTACTTTTAAGGGCGCTACTTACAAGTACGTTGCTCAAATTCCTAAATTTTTTAAAGGTAATGAGTGGGGGATTTTTTAGTGAGCTCCTGCAGATCGGGGTCATTTTGTAAAAGTCCCCAGTTATCTTTAATAGCTTTTTTGATTTTATGAGCTACCGGGCTGTAAGTGAAGACGAAGGAAAACCGATTTAGCTTTTTTGTTGTATGTGGGGAGGACTTTGTTCCTTTTAGTAGTGTTTCTCGTGGTATCATTCTAGCCTTAGCCAAGGCCGTATTTAATACCTTGTTGGGATAGCCCTTTTCACATGCTCCGGGTGGTAACTTCCGAAGTGGAGCAGCGAGTTGCAGGCTGTAGATTTACGGTACCCCTGAGTGGTGACACCGCCATCCCTAATTCTGACTTTAACATCTAAGAACTCTAGGTCGGGATCTCCTACCTTCCACGTGAATTTAAAATTCATGTCATTTTCATCATTTAGGGCAGACACGATGTCCACGAAGGTGGACTCTGTTCCCGCCCACACGATGAATATGTCATCTACGAATCGGTGATATTGGAGGATGTTACCAATAAATCTGTTAGCGTTAGTCAGGATGTACTTTTTTTCGAGGCTTGCCACATATAGATTCGCCAACATACAGGCGACCGGGGTCCCCATTGTGACCCCACCGGTCTGTGTGTACCAGGTTCTATAGAACTTAAAGGAATTGAAAGACAGGATAAATCTAAGGGAATCACAAATGAAGTTAATAAAGCTGGTGCTTTTATCTGAGCACTCCAGAAAGTCCCTGATCACCCCAACACTCCTCTCCTGGGGTATGCTGTTATAAAGGCTTTTGATATCTATCGATACCAGGAGGGAGTTTTCGGGGACCACAAGACCCTCTATTGCTCTTAGGAAGGCATTGGTATCTTTTACCAAGGCTGGGCTCTCGCTCAACAGGGGGTGCCACACCCAATCTACAAACTGAGATAAAGGCTCCGTTAGAGTCCCCACCACGGAGACGATTGGTCTCCCGGGTGGGGACTCCAACGTTTTATGAACCTTAGGGAGGAAGTACCAGACTGCCTCCCTAGGTGTATCGGGTAGGAGCCTTTCAGCCATTTTTTTGGGACAAAACACCTTTTTCAAAGTAGATCCTAAGTAGTGACTGTAGCTTACTTTTTTGTGCATTAAGGGGACTACCAGATAATTTAACATACAGGGGGTTCTCTAGCTGTCGTAATGCTTCTTTGATATAATACACTTTGTTCATTAGCACTATATTGCCCCCCTTATTAGATTTTTTAATGACGAGGTTATCTGCTTTTCTTAGTCTATCAAGTGCCCTTTCTTCTTCCCTTGAAATGTTTTTAGGGTATTTAGGCTGACAAATTGCCTTGATCACCCCCAGAACTCTCTTCTGGAAGAGATCAAGGCCACTACCAGGTGGGACCTGTGGGCAGAAAGTGGATTTCTTTCCCCCCGTAAATTCAGGGACCTCCATTACCTCCGACTCTACCTCTCCCTCATTAGGTAGTAGATCCATGAGGGCAAAAAGACAATCTAATTCGGATTGTGGAGCCTCTTTGAGGACACTAAACCCCAATGCCCCAATACTGAATTTAAAATTCACGTGGAAGGTAGGAGATCCCGACCTAGAGTTCTTAGATGTTAAAGTCAGCATTAGGGATGGCGGTGTCACCACTCAGGGGTACCGTAAACCTACAGCCTGCAACTCGCTGCTCCACTTCGGAAGTTACCACCCAGAGCATGTGAAAAGGGCTGTCCCCTATGGACAGTTCTTACATCTAAAGAGAATAAACACCCAGGCGGAGGACTTCGAGAGGCAGGCCAGCGATCTGCACGCGAGGCTCCTTAGTAGGGGCTATCCCAACAAGGAATTAAATACGGCCTTGGCTAAGGCTAGAATGATAACACGAGAAACACTACTAAAAGGAACAAAGTCATCCTCACATACACAAAAAAGTTAAATCGGTTTTCCTTCGCCTTCACTTACAGCCCGGTAGCTCATAAAATCAAAAAAGCTATTAAAGATAACTGGGGAATTTTACAAAATGACCCCGATCTGCAGGAGCTCACTAAAAATCCCCCTCTCATTACCTTTAAAAAATGTAGGAATTTGAGGAACGTACTTGTAAGTAGCGCCCTTAAAAGTAATTCCCCCAGTACTAACTGGTTAAGTGCAGAAAGGCCAAAAGGGAATTTTTGTTGTGGCAGCTGCAACTGGTGTAGGTTTTTTTGCTCGGACAAATACATTAATGTAGGAGGTGTGGATATTATCTGTAGGGACTTCATATGTTGCAGAACGAAGAACGTTGTTTATTGTGTACGCTGCAGCTGCAATAGATTCTACATTGGTTGCACTACCCGTGCAATTAATGTACGCTTCAGAGAACATGCCAATTCAATCAGGACGGGCAAAGGATCGCCCCGACTGATTGCGCATATACATGATTGCCACAATAGTGACATCACGGCAATGAGATTTTTCGGCATCGAAAGAGTCTATCCTGCAGCTGGAGCGGACATCAAGAGGCTCGTTCTTCAAAAAGAAGGATGCTGGATTAAAGACCCATGTAGGCTGGGCCTGAATGACAGGCTAGATATGAGCGTGTTCATTTAATATTTTTCATAGCAGTTTTGTACTGTTTTAGCATGTCTGTTTACTGGTTCTGTATCTATGTTAACACCCCCTTCCGTCACATGACCATAGAGGTGTATATACCTGGGTCAGTTGTCGGAAGAGGTGTGGTCTGAGGAAGCGCCCAGTCAGTGGCGTGAAAGCTTACCTGTAACACCGGTGTCCCTGGCGTCCAGCTTGGTTTAATCAGCACCTGAATAAAGAACACTTTGCACCGCAACTGAGACCTGGTTTTCGTGAGTGATCCCCTTATTTTCTCTTTTCCATTGCTCTATATGGTTAGTATAGAAAGTTATACTCACGTGTTCTCGCCGCTCCAGACCATCACTGCTGCCCAGGATCGTCGCTCTCCATTGCCGTCATCACGTCACTGTGCACGCCACTCATATTGGATGAGGGGACGCGTGCGCAGCGACGTGATGACGAAAAAGGAGGGCGCTGTCCATGCAGCGGAGCATGAAAAGGACAGTCTGGAACATTGGGGACAGGTGAGTGGCACTCACCAGAGAACACCGGGCACATTAAACGGCTATCCGACGGCAGCGGAAGCAGTGTGCGATGGCCCCAACATATAAAAGCATTGTTTGTTGATGCTGCCTTCAACATACGATGGCCTCTGAGAGACCAACGTATGTTGAAATGATCATATGTCGGGGCCATCGTAGGTTGGGGGATCACTGTATTAGAAATGATTGGCAAATAGTCAAAATAACATTGCATGTTATCAATGTTAAAATTATATGATGTCACAATACAGAAGAACAAACTAAAATTAAACATATATATGTGTGTGTGTGTGTGTATAACCCATTAGTGCATATTATTAACCCCTTAAGGACACATGACGTTCTCATACGTCTCCATTTCCGAGTCCTTAAGGACACATGACGTATGAGAACGTCATGTGTTTTACCGGCCCCCCGCAACCATCTGGAGCGGAGCCGGTGCCCGATGCCTGCTGAAATCATTCAGCAGGCATCGGGGCATATCGCCCAGGGGGGTTATGATGACCCCCATGTCGGCAATGGCCGCAGATCGCTGGACTGAATTGTCTGCGGCGGATTCCGGGTCAATCGGGTCCGCCCATGTGACTGTACCCTAAAAACACTACACTACACTAACACAAAATAAAATAAAAAGTAAAAAACACTACATATACACATACCCCTATACAACCCCCGTCCCCTCCCCAATAAAAATGGAAAACGTCTGGTACGCCACTGTTTCCAAAACGGAGCCTCCAGCTGTTGCAAAACAACTACTCCCAGTATTGCCAGATAGCCGTTGACTGTCTAGGCATGCTGGGAGTTTTACAACAGCTGGAGGCACCCTGTTTGGGAATCACTGGCGTAGAATACCCCTATGTCCACCCCTATGCAAGTCCCTAATTTAGGCCTCAAATGCGCATGGCGCTCTCACTTTGGAGCCCTGTCGTATTTCAAGGCAACAGTTTAGGGTCACATATGGGGTATCACCGTACTCGGGAGAAATTGTGTTACAAATTTTGGGGGGTATTTTCTGTTATTACCCTTTTTAAAAATGTAAATTTTTTGGGAAAACAAGCATTTTAGGTAAAAAAATATATATATTTTTTTACATATGCAAAAGTCGTGAAACACCTGTAGGTTATTAAGGTTCAAATTACACCTTGTTACGTTCCCCGAGGGGTCTAGTTTCCAAAATGGTATGCCATGTGTTTTTTTTTTTGTTGTCCTGGCACCATAGGGGCTTCCTAAATGCGGCATGCCCCCAGAGCCAAATTTGCTTTCAAAAAGCCAAATGTGACTCCTTCTCTTCTGAGACCTGTAGTGCGCCAGCAGAGCACTTTCCACCCCCATATGGGGTGTTTTCTGAATCGGGAGAAATTGGGCTTCAAATTTTGGGGGGTATTTTCTGCTATTACCCTTTTTAAAAATGTAAACATTTTGGGAAAACAAGCATTTTAGGTAAAAAAAATATATATTTTTTTTTACATATGCAAAAGTCGTGAAACACCTGTGGGGTATTAAGGTTCACGTTACCCCTTGTTACGTTCCCCGAGGGGTCTAGTTTCCGAAATGGTATGCCATGTGTTTTTTTTTTTTTGCTGTTCTGGCACCATAGGGGCTTCCTAAATGCGGCATGCCCCCAGAGCAAAATTTGCTTTCAAAAAGCCAAATGTGACTCCTTCTCTTCTGAGACCTGTAGTGCGCCAGCAGAGCACTTTCCTCCCCCATATGGGGTTTTTTCTGTATCGGGAGAAATTGGGCTTCAAATTTTGGGTGGTATTTTCTGCTATTACCCTTTTTAAAAATGTAAAAAATTTTTTTACATATGCAAAAGTCGTGAATCACCTGTGGGGTATTAAGGTTCACTTTACCCCTTGTTACGTTCCCTGATTGGTCTAGTTTCCAAAATGGTATGCCATGTGTTTTTTTTTTTTTTGCTGTCCTGGCACCATAGGGGCTTCCTAAAGGTGACATGCCCCCCAAAAACCATTTGTCGCTCCTTTCTTTTTGAGCCCTCTACTGCGCCCACTGAACCCTTTACATAGACATATGAGGTATGTGCTTACTCGAGAGAAATTGGGTTTCAAATACAAGTAAAAATTTTCTCCTTTTTACCCCTTGCAAAAATTCAAAAATTGAGTCTACAAGAACATGCGAGTGTAAAAAATTAAGATTTTGAATTTTCTCCTTCACTTTGCCGCTATTCCTGTGAAACACCTAAAGGGTAAATACACTTACTGAATGTCATTTTGAATACTTTGGGGGGTGCAGTTTTTATAATGGGGTCTTTTATGGGGTATTTCTAATATGAAGACCCTTCAAATCCACTTCAAACCTGAACTGGTCCCTGAAAAATAGTGAGTTTGAAAATTTTGTGAAAAATTTCAAAATTGCTGCTGAACTTTGAAGCCCTCTGGTGTCTTCCAAAAGTAAAAACACGTCAATTTTATGATGCAAACATAAAGTAGACATATTGTATATGTGAACCCAAAAAAAATATATTTTGAATATCCATTTTCCTTACAAGCAGAGAGCTTCAAAATTAGAAAAATGCTAAATTTTCATTTTTTTCATCAAATTTGGGGATTTTTTTTTACCAAGAAAGGATGCAAGTTACCATAAAATTTTACCACTAAGTTAAAGTAGAATATGTCACGAAAAAACAATCTCGGAATCAGAATGATAACTAAAAGCATTCCAGAGTAATTAATGTTTAAAGTGACAGTGGTCAGATTTGCAAAAAACGCTCTGGTCCTTAAGGTGTAAAATGGTCTGGTCCTTAAGGGGTTAAATAAAACCTTTGTCAAATAAAAAAATAAAACGAACATCTTGTCAATTTACAAGCTGAGTTCATACTGTCTGTAAAAGTGGAGACATTTTCTGGGTCACAATGTTTCTTTTAAAAATGTTTTTATTACATCTCAAACTAGTTGTAACAACACAAAATGATTGCAGCATATCAATGCTTACAGATAAGTACTCAGTCAACATACTGTATGGGATATCACAGGCTATTAGCAAACTAGATAAACAAAACTGTGTACATCCTGCTAGGCTTAATGGGGGGGATTTATCAAAACCTGTCCAGAGGAAAAGTTGCCCAGTTGCCCAAAGCAACCAAGAAGATCGCTCCTTTCATTTTTAACAAGGCCTCTGCAAAATGAAAGAAGAAATCTGATTGGTTGCTATGGATAACTGGGCAACTTTTCCATTTCACAGGTTTTAATAAATCTCCCACAATGGGCAGTGTCAGATTTAAAAACTTGTTATATGTTGTACATCTTGGCAAAACATTAGCCTTTCTAATATACTTCATAACAAATATTTATCTCCTTTTAGTTAAAAAAAAATCATGGCTTAAGCCCTTAAGGACCAAGGACGTACCGGTACGTCCTTGGTCCTGCTCTACTGATATAACGCGGGGTTACACGGTAACCCCGCATCATATCACGGCGGGCCCGGCGTCATAGTGATGCTGGGACCTGCCGCTAATAGCGCGCAGCGCCGATCGTGGCGCCACGCGCTATTAACCCTTTAGCGGCTAAAACCGAAAGTGAAAGCTGCCGGTTAACTCAGTGGGTTGTTCGGGATAGCCGCGGCGAAATCGCGGCATCCTGAACAGCTTACAGGACAGCGGGAGGGCCCCTACCTGCCTCCTCGCTGTCCGATCGCCGAATGACTGCTCAGTGCCTGAGATCCAGGCATGAGCAGTCATGATTCAGAATCGTCGATCACTGTTTCCTATGAGAAACCAGTGATCAATGATGAAGATCAGTGTGTGCAGTGTTATAGGTCCCTATGGGACCTATAACACTACAAAAAAAAAATGAAAAAAAAAAAGTGAATAAAGATCATTTAACTCCTCCCCTATTAAAAGTTTGAATCACCCCCCTTTTCCCATAAAAAAAACACAATGTAAATAAAAATAAAAATAAACATATATGGTATCACCGCATGCAGAAATGACCGAATTATAAAAATATATCATTAATTAAACCGCTCGGTCAATGGCGTGCGCGCAAAAAAAAATTCCAAAGTCCAAAATAGTGCATTTTTGGTCACTTTTTATATAATTTAAAAATGAATTAAAAGCGATCAATAAGTCCTATCAATGCAAAAATGGTACCGTTAAAAACTTCAGATCGCAGTGCAAAAAATTAGCCCTTACACTGCCCCATACACGGAAAAATAAAAAAGTTATAGGGGGTCAGAAGATGACAATTTTAAACGTATTAATTTTCCTGCATGTAGTTATGATTTTTTCCAGAAGTCCGACAAAATCAAACCTATATAAGTAGGGTATCATTTTAATCGTATGGACCTACATAATAAAGATAAGGTGTCATTTTTACCGAAAAATGTACTACGTAGAAACGGAAGCCCCCAAAAGTTACAAAACGGCGTTTTTTTTTTTTTCAATTTTGTCGCACAATGATTTTTTTTTTCGTTTCACCGTAGATTTTTAGGCAAAATGACTGACGTCATTACAAAGTAGAATTGGTGGCGCAAAAAAATAAGCCATCATATGGATTTTTAGGTGCAAAATTTAAAGAGTTATGATTTTTTAAAGGCAAGGAGCAAAAAACGAAAATGCAAAAACGGAAAAACTCCCGGTCCTTAAGGGGTTAAATGAAAATCATGGCTTATTAAAAAACACCAATAAGGGTGGTTAGTACCATACCATCCAGAATATAATCCTGTCCAGCTGCAGCATCATCTTAGTCCAAGCTAAAGGACAGGCAGGAACAAAGTCCAATAAGTAAGGGTGGGACTAGCACGGTCCTCTGTGCTCACTCCTGTCTTATTAGACTGCAGCATGAAAACAGAGAGGGGGGGGCCTACAGAGCAGCCTGCAGTGTTGGATGAAGAGACCCAGCACTGCACAGCAGACAACAGAGGAAGATGAACCATACTGAGTGATGACACGCTACCTCCAGAGCAGAGAATGACAAATCAAGTAAGCAACAGGTAGACATTCTTTTGTAGGATATGACATATCTCGGCTGCGGGGCTAGAAAGGTATGCACCAGCTAGGTGAACCAGAAAATGGCATTATGTGACAAGTGTCTGGAAGCTGACTAATAATACAACAATCATAAACTGATGAACTTTGGGGGTAGGGGAGGGGAACAGAAGCAATGGGAGGGGTACACCAAAATATGTCATGTAAAACCGAATATGCAAGACAGGGGGTGGGGGGATTCAGCTGCAGTTTCTTCCATCACTGTTTCAGTGAAATCACATCAGGGTAACACGGGAGAGTGAAAATGGCAGGGGAAACATTTCACTGGTTTATAGCACACAGAAGAGCTTTCCTGTTGCATGAAGAAGAGCCCTCTACTTGACATGCATGGAAATAGAAAATGAACATCTATGTAAACTAGCAAAGGATAGAAAAACATCCAAAATATGTAGGACACCTGTTATCTGGTTGCACCATATCTAATATTCAGCTACAGTTATACATTTCATTTTTTTCTAATAAGAGGTACTTTTTAAGTTAACTGTTATATGGTTCTACCAAAACATTGCACCAATAACATGCATCATAAATTAACATGAAACATAGGAATACTAAGGGAATACTCTTCTAAATACCACTCAAGCAAATCTTAGGTCTACCCCATTTAACAGATAATATTAATTTAATAAAAAAGCATTAACAGACAATAACCACGTACCTACATGAACGCTCTCATAGAAATTCAATCTAGTTATTTTTTTCCAAAACATTAATGTTGCATAACTCAAGAGCTACTGAGCACAGCATGTTTTTTCTGCTTCTTATCCTTGTAAGTTTAACTTGCTACAAATAGGTAGTGTATAGTTAACAAAAATAAAAAGTATTCTTTATTTAAGAATTCTTATTTTGAGTCTACCTCTCCTATACAAACCAACGTTTCCCCATGACAGCACACTGCAAAGATTTGTGTAGTCTTATCTCAAATCATCACTATTTAAAATAAAAATAATTACATGGTGCCATATGTATGTAAAAGGGGTAAAAGTACACGATATAAGACAAGACAAAGGTACAATAAACATGAACTTAATAAGTGATAGACTGGTAGCGAGGGAGTAAAGACTTTGCCCATGACTGCTTAAAATGTACTATGGAAGGAGGAAGATACAGTAGGTTGTGTCACAGTCTACACAGTAAATCTTGTAATTGAGCTAGAGAATACATGAAATGCCAATATACTGTGTGTGGTTCACTGGTTTGTGTAAAAAAGGATTATCAGCCATACATTCCCTGTTTATACAGGGTCATGCACGGCCAATAACAATGACCTAAATATCCAATTCAAACAGCCGATAGATTGATAGCACTTTTACTCAAGCCGATGGGAAAGGGTATTCCTAGTGTTGCACATTTTTCCTTAATCCGCAATAATATGGTGTAATAGGGCCTTAAGTAAAAATAACTTTTTTTTTAATCTTAGGTCAAATCTTTCTTCTATAAATCTAGTAATTATTTGCAGATTACATCACATTACCTATATATTTGAACCCTTTCCTGGCCTAGGAATTATGCATACGTCTCAGTTGCTAACAAGCGCTACTGGACATATGCATACGTCCTGGCGATATCCAGCTCAGCACGATGCACTGCAGGAGATCGATGGTGGGACCCGGCTGTCAAAATAAAAGTTTTTTCAATAAATGAATAAAGTATAAAAAAAAAAAAGGCCTTTTCCCAATAAAACCCTGTATTATCAATATCCCCCCCGCCAAACCTATACATAATATTTATTGTCACGTTTGTAATGACTTGTACAATAACGTTGTTTTTTTTTATCCAGAACGGTGAATGCCATAAAATAAAAAAAATAAATAAAAAATAAATAAATAAATAAAATTCTAATTTTGGTCCAAAAAATTTAATAAAAAAGATCAAAAAGTAGCATGAATCACAAAAATGGTATAAATAGTAAGCAAATTTTTGTCCTGCAAAAAATAAGCCCTCACACTATGGCGTCTGCTGAAAAATAAAAAAGTTATGGCTGTCAGAACATGACAACACAAAAAAAGGGAAAAAAAAGGATTTTGTTGAGAAAAAGAAAAAGAACATAAAAAAGCTGTATAAATTGGGTATCCTTACGATTGTACTGACCTACACAATAAAAATTGGTTTTACCATACAGTGAATGCCATAAAAAATATATTAGAAAAACACTGAAAATGTTCCAGTTTTTCAAAATTCTTTGGAGTTTTTCCACAAAAAATGCTGCATGAATCAATAAAAATGTACCACTAACATAAAGTACAATGGGGAGATTTATCAAAGCAGTCTATGCCCCGCATCAATATAGACCAAACTACAGAGCATTAGGCTAGTCTATTGTGCGCATAATTTATCAAAAGGCGCACGGATCTTGATAAATTCTGCACACAGACTTCGGGATTTATGCTTTAACCCTGTGTTTAAACCTGCTCCAGTATAGTCTGACATTTTGGCGTACTTTCAGCCGATGTGACTTGTCGCTGAAAAGTCGCTATTGATAAATTCAGCACCAATGCATTTTTCCGTGTAAAATAGACTAGAATGCATCATGTTCTAAAAATCCACTAAAGCAAAAGTCACATATTTTGACTGTGACTTTTGACTGATGGGAAAACCAGTCTAAATCCTTTGATAAATCTCCCCCAATATGTAAAAAAAAAAAAAAAAAAATATCTCAGAATTGCATAGCTAAGTGAAAGCATTTCAAAGTTATTATCACTTAAAGGGGTACTCCGGTGGAAAACATTTTTTTTAATCAACTGGTGCCAGAAAGTTAAATAGATTTGTAAATTACTTCTATCTTTTTAAATAAAAGTAATTTACAAATCTGTTTATCTTTCTGGCACTAGTTCATTTAAAAAACAATAGCTTTCCCCCATTGTACCCCTTTAAAGAAACACATGCCAGATATTAAAAATTGGGCTTGGTCATTAAGGTAGAAACAGGCGGCATCATTAGGTTAATCACATATTAGAAAACCTGGCCACAGGCATTTGCTTTTCCTCAGTGAATCCTGATGATTATGATAGGACATCTTGGTGACTTATAGGTGACTAATGTCTATGGGGACTATCCAATGGAGCAGACAGGTTAGATTTTATTCTGTTCATTCTTTTCTTTCCCCTAGAGATAAGTGGGGCCACAGAAGTCTGACATCTGACAGTTGCTTATCTTCTATCCCATACTAGAATAATATGCACATGCCAGTGATCCAAATATGCATGCTTTTAGTAAAGCTGCTATAAGAGAAAGCTGTTACCCAGTGTATTCATTAGCATATGTATAATGATGTATAGTAATATGTACATTTTGCCTAGCAACAATATATGAGTGCAGACATTTGGATGTCTTTTTTGATACATTTGAGGTACATTCATGATTCAAGTCTTTAAGTAGGTTTAAATAAATAGATTACAATCTATACCGTGTTATGTTCTTCTTTGTGGTATTTCAGAAACTTTTCCCTCTCTTATAAAGTGTATTTCCATGATGATTTTAGCTACAGTATTAAAAACTTTCACACACAAAGATGAAGTATAATAAACATATCCTCAGGCCGAACATTCCTTCCAATGACGTAGGTGAATAAATCACTTGTTGCTTTTGAAGTTGATTTCTATTATTCCTGTAATTCTCTTGAAATCAGTTACCAGGAAAGTATCACACATGCTCGATATGCTCATTCAGTTTAGCCATATACTGGTCAAAATGGAAGTTTACCCTGTTGGGCAATTTTTGGGTTCTTGTATTGGGTTTCAGCTACATAATGCTAAATTATATGGCATATTATCATGTCAGAACAAATATTTAACCACCAAGGTGTACTGTATACTCTAGCTTCCTTCTATAGATCTGTCATTCACACTTACCTGTGAGGGGCATTTCTTCTACTGTCGCTATCTTAGTGCAGAAGTCAAATTTTAATTATCTGTATGAAGAGGATAGATATATATATATATATATATATATATATATATATATACACAATACAGACCAAAAGTTTGGACACACCTTCTCATTCAGAGTTTTCTTTATTTTCATGACTATGAAAATTGTAGATTCACACTCAAGGCATCAAAACTATTGTCACGATTCGGCTAGCTGGATGTGGATCCTCTGTGTCAGCGAGGGATTGGCGTGGACCGTGTTGGTGGACCGGTTCTAAGATGCTACTGGTATTCACCAGAGCCCGCCACAAAGCGGGATGGTCTTGCTGCGGCGGTAGCAACCAGGTCGTATCCACCGGCAACGGCTCAACCTCGCTGACTGCTGAGAAGGCGTGGGACAGAAGGACTAGGCAGAGGCAAGGTCAGACATAGCAGAAGGTCGGGGCAGGCGGCAAGGTTCGTAGTCAATATGGATAGCAAAAGATCTGGAAACACAGGCTTTGGACAACACTAAACGCTTTCACTGGCACAAGGCAACAAGATCCGGCCAGGAAGTGCAGGGGAAGTGAGGTAATATAGCCAGGAAGCAGGTGGAAGCTAATTAGGCTAATTGGGCCAGGCACCAATCATTGGTGCACTGGCCCTTTAAATCTTAGAGAGCTGGCGCGCGCGCGCCCTAAGGAGCGGAGCCGTGCGCGTCAGGACATGACAGCCGGGGGCCGGAACAGGTAAGTGACTTGGGATGCGATTCGTGAGTGGGCGTGTCCCGCTATGCGAATCGCATCCCCGCCGGCAATGTCAGTGCAGCGCTCCCGGTCAGCGGGTCTGACCGGGGCGCTGCAGAGAGAGGAACGCCGCGAGCGCTCCGGGGAGGAGCAGGGACCCGGAGCGCTCGGCGTAACAACTATGCATTAACACATGTGGATTTATAGACATAACAAAAAAGTGTGAAACAACTGAAAATATGTCATATTCTAGGTGGAAAGTGTCCCCAAGTGCAGTCACAAAAACCATCAAGAGCTACAAAGAAACTGGCTCACATGCGGACCTATACATGCAAGAGTGATAGCTGACGTGACCCAGAAGAGCACAGCCACTGCAGATTAATACAGAAGAAAAAAAAGTGAATGTATATGTGTTAGACTTAGATGTCAGAAGAGCATTTAAGACTTACTTTAATAAGAGTAGTTTCTTAATCCAGAGGAAAGTTAAGGGGCTTGAGATTACTGGCCAAACAACCTAATAACTGCACCATCTATAAGGCCCAGAAACAGGCAAACGCTGGTTGATCATATCTCTTATGTAGGCCAAAATTATTTTTAGTCGGCAGCACTGTCACGATTCGGCTCACAGGTAGTGGATCCTCTGTGTCAACGAGGGATTGGCGTGGACCGTGCTAGTGGACCGGTTCTAAGAGGCTACTGGTGTTCACCAGAGCCCGCCGCAAAGCGGGATGGTCTTGCTGCGGCAGTAGCAACCAGGTCGTAACCACTAGCAACGGCTCTACCTCACTGACTGCTGAGAAGGCGTGGGACAGAAGGACTAGGCAGAGGCAAGGTCAGACGTAGCAGAAGGTCGGGGGCAGGCGGCAAGGTTCGTAGTCAAGATGGATAGCAAGGGTTCAGGTAACACAGGCTTTGGACACACTAAACGCTTTCACTGGCACAAGGCAACAAGATCCGGCAAGGGAGTGCAGGGGCAGTGAGCAGATATAGTCTGGGAGCAGGTGGGAGCCAATTAAGCTAATTGGGCCAGGCACCAATCATTGGTGCACTGGCCCTTTAAGTCTCAGAGAGCTGGCGCGTGCGCGCCCTAGAGAGCGGAGACGCGCGCGCCAGCGCATGACAGCAGGGGACCGGGACGGGTAAGTGACCTGGGATGCGATTCGCGAGCGGGCGCGTCCCGCTGTGCGAATCGCATCCCCGACGGCCATGACAGTGCAGCGCTCCCGGACAGCGGGACTGACCGGGGCGCTGCAGGGAGAGAGACGCCGTGAGCGCTCCGGGGAGGAGCGGGGACCCGGAGCGCTAGGCGTAACAAGCACATCTCCCTGTGTAAACAGGGGGGGGGGGGGATCTGCTGCCAACAGTGAATGGCCATATGCTGCCATGGCTCAGGTTGCAATTCAATGTCAATTATTGGCCTATCTAAAGGGCCGTTTAAACAAGGACCCTAAGAATAAAGAGAGTTGATAAGGAGAGAGAAGACATTCCAAGAGTTTTAAGATAAAGGAGACTATAGAGACAGGCCAGTAGCTAGCAGCACAGGAGGTCAAGAGACGTTTTTTCCCCACTTATAAGTTATAAAAACATGTTTAAAAGAGGAGTGATAAAGTACTGCCCCCTACCCAGAAACCAGGGAGTGGCAAGGTGCAAGGAGAGCCTTATCTATGGGCATACTATCTAGTATTGCTCTACTGGCTTTTCTAGGCTTCCAACAGTGCAACAGAGTTGTCAATGAAGGGGTCTCATACAGACAACCCCTATCCATATGTCCTGTTGGGGCATATAAGTGTCATAAATGGTGGTCTCTCCCACTCTCAAGACCCCCATCTCTGATGCAAAAACTATTTATCTTTCCCATCTTGGTCATTCTCTTATAGACTATACAGGAAAGCTGACAGGTGAGCTAGCTCCTTTAGTAGTCAGTGTAAAACCAAAGTAGCAAAACTGATTTAAATAATATCATTTTTGGTAATGCATTCCTTTTAGATATGACAGATGCCTAAATTCCTCCATAGGCTGTCCAAGTTACAAAAGAACAGCCATAAACCACTGATATTTAGATAAGGTAATGCTTTCCTGTGGTTACCACTCCAATGGTTTATCACAAAATAAATGTTATTTTCTGTACAAAAGCTGTCATAAATGTTAAGTAGGTTATAAAATTTGTATGAATGTTTCTTTATTCTCTGATCCTGATATTGATAGAGCTACTTTATACACTACAACATACACTGCACTTATAGTTACCGTACTGTCTCCCATTCACATCTACATATCCTTGGTGTCTTGACTTTCATAAAAACAGATCTTACCGAGTGTTGTGAAGGCAGTAAGATTAGAATGAGGGAAACAGGAATTCTTGACAACAGTCTGTAGCTGCCAACTTTTAAAGGTTATATGTAGGACATTTTGAAGTGAATTGGGAAAACTGTTTTAGAGCAAGACTGGAATGTAAGCAGGTTAATTATTTATAAAGGAAGAGATGATAAAAACACATTTCACTCCTAGGTAATAGGTCATTACTTGCAAACTAGAAAATGATGCAAAGGTTAAGACAGAAATGCTAATGGTTACTGTAATGTAAACTAAATGCATTTCTCTTTTGTCTTTGTTTCATTGTATCATGATAAGTAAATTTTTAGGCAATCAAAACCATAATTCATTATTTTGACCTTAACCCCTTAAAGGGTAGCTCCCACCATCATGATTTTTTTTTTCTGTCCCTGCCTATTGCACTTCTATCCCTAACACCCTCCCTGCCTTTATTTATTTTTTTTACTATTTTTAAAATGGCATTTTGTCTGCCTGGTAGTGTGCTCACTACCAGGCAGACTTCCCCAGCAGGCACCACGTCACTGATGCCTGCTGGGGGGGACTTCCGCCCTTAGTTCTCCCAACAGGGTGCCTCCAGCTGTTTCACCACTACAACTCCCAGCATGCCCTGACATCTATTGGCTGTCAGGGCATGCTGGGAGTTGTAGTGGTAAAACAACTGGAGGCACCCAGGACAGGAGATTCATGGGGGAAGGAGTGAGCCAGGAGCCGATGCGGGAGGGACGGGTGCGGGGGAGACTCTTCCTGCCGCTCGGTAAGTAAACTCAAACATTTTAACACTAATAGGGTGCATATATTTATACATACTGACCAAATAGTTTATGAAACTTATACTTTCAGATGTCTACTTTATTTTGACGTCATTTTTTTAGTTTTTAATTAACATTTTAAATTAGTTAGAAGCCTAACAATTTAACTTGAAATTTTGAAAATTTTGAAAATTTGAAAAGTACATATTTTTTTGTGTGCTATGCAAGGTTTGCAGAAATTAAAAGGTAGTAGAATATAGGAACACCCCCCCCCAAATGACCCCATTTTAAAAACTAGACCCCTTAAGGTATTCGCTAGGGGGTACAGTGAGTATTTTAACACCATAGTTTTTTGGCAGGAATTATTAAAAAGTCAGTGTTAAAAATTCGAAATTTGCAATTTTTCACAAATGCATCATTTAGGGGGCATATTTTTTGTACATCACTTCTGATATTGAAAGAAATGCACCCTATATTTTATTTAGCTGGTTGTCCCATGTTCGGAAATACCCCCGCTTTGGCCATATATGGTTCCTTGGCCGCGTGGTAGGACTCAGAAGGAGAGGAGCGCCATTTGGCTTTCAGGGCAGAACAGTACCCCCACCCCCACAAGTGACCCCATTTATATACCGCACTCCTACAAGTTATTGGCTGCACCAGGGACCACTCTGATTAGTCCTTGGTCGGCTGGCAGTATAACGCGTCTGTCTGTGACAGTTAAGGCTCCTGATGGATATATCGGCCATGTTGTGGGAATAAGCACCCGCTCATGGCGAATATATCCATCACTGCTGCGGCTGGGTAGCTCAGTGTGTCCGCTCATGACTGCTGGCGGGAAATCCGCCGCTATGAGTGGACACACAAAGCTACCCAGCCGCAGCAGGGAGCTCATTACCGTGACTGCTGCATAATGTGTAGGATCACATGGTGGACATCCGCAGCATATTACATGCTGCGGATGTTCGCCAATGCGATCCTACACATTATGCATTTTTTTTTATTAGATTCATTTAATAAATGTATTTTTAATATATATATATATATATATATATATATATATATATATATATATATATATATATGGAACAATTAGTAGCGCAAAGAGAACCTTTTAAATTATTTTATTGTTTAAACATAACACTCATGGTGATGATTAAAATCTGTATTAGCCACCATACACTACTTATATTGCCGCATCCATTTTATGTCTGTAGAGATGTATCACAAGTTGTAGTCCATATATTTCTCTAGGCCACAATGTTCATCAGTGCGTTTTTAAAGTGCATATGTGGATGTGCGTTTTCTACTTGTTCATCAAGGTATGCTTGTATACTTGTGACATCTATCTTCTGTATGTGCCTCCCACACACCTTGATTGTCCATGTGTGGTGACCGTACTTGTTATGTGCATATGTTAACATAAGTATTTGATGTGCTTTTATTTTTCATAGAGGTGTTTCGATTGTGTGCCTCTTTAGCAACTTAATGTCCATTTGTTAGTGGCAAAATATATCACAGTCTTTTAGATATTTGCACATTATACATATTGCACATTTAGAATGTGTCTATTTGAATTGTTGCACACACTTATTGCACATATTCCTTATTGCACATTGCACTTATTGCACTTATCTCTTATTCCGGCTTCTCAAGTAGTTGGTGCTAGTTTTTTTCTTTTGGATGGGAGCCTCTTTATAGGTAATTGCCGGTCCGACGCGTTTCCTCTTGCGATTCTTCCGGGACTTATTTTCGGCTTCTTTCACTCCTCCTGTATCCTTCTTTAGATGCGGCACTGATGACGGCCATACTTCAAATGACTTCCTGCCGTGTTTTTGTATATGTAACTCCTCCTACTCCATTATCACATGTTTTCCTCAGGTCCAATCATAATCTCTTACGTCAGGGCTTTTCCTTCAGTATCTTTTACGATCTGGTTGGATCACCTGTGTGTTTTCGGGTGGGGAGTGTGCACTGTGCGCTCAGGTGTGCTTTCCAGCCCTCGTTCTGAGCTCCGGTCTCCATCGAACAGGTAAGTGGCTTGCGTTCCATTCATTTTAACCCTTTATCGTCTGGGATTTTCATCTGTTCATATGCATTCTTTTCTATACATTGAAAATTTCTGTTTTATAACACAATTCTTGGTATTGCCATCGTTTGTTTGATTTCTTCTTGTGTTATTATTGTTTTTTGTTATTTATTTTTGTTTTATGTTGGCCTGTCTTGGGGTAGTGTATTTTTGGTTATAGTAGTTAGTGTTCATCTTTTTGCAGTGAATTACAGGCTGATGTTATATTTATTTTTGTTTTATTTTATTTTCTTATACGATAAAGCAGGTATATTTTGTTTTCTTTTCTCATTCAATAAAGCAGGCATATGATATAAAATCATTTAGTCCTCCCGGTTTTACAGTCTCCAGTATATATGTCCAGAATGCCTCTCTCTGCAATAGGCTCCTGTCCCAGTCTCCTCCTCTTGATGGGGGAGGTATCACTTCTATCACCTGCACTTTTAAACTTTTAATATCACTTTCGTGTTTAAGTGCAAAATGATTTGCAACTGGAGTGTCCCTCATATGGATTATATCTCCCACATGCTCCTGTAGCCGTTTCTTAAGGGCTCTAAAGGTTTTTCCTACATAGTTTGCTGGACATGAGCACGTTAGGAGATATACAACGCCTTTTGTTTCACAATTCGCGAATTGTTGCATTTTATATTGTTTGCCTGTTACACTGCTTTTGAACTCACTGCTTTTATGTACATATTGGCACATTGTGCATTTACTGCACAGGAAGGTTCCTTTTGGTTTTTCTGTAAACCATCCTTTTTTCTGATCAGGTTCAAAGTTGCTCCTTATTAATTTGTCCTTTAAATTTTGTCCATTTGTTTTGTATGTTATTTGTGGGGTTCGAGGAATTGTACTTTCCAGGGTCTTATCCATCCTTAATATTCCCCAGTATTTGTTTAGGATCTCCTGTACTTCATTCGCTTTTTCATCAAAAACTCCAATTATTCTTGTTACATCGTTGGAGTCCTGCTTCACTTTTGGGGTCAGTAGATGGGATCTATTAGATGTTAATGCTCTATGGTACGTTTTTTTCAGAACTTTATTCGGGTACCCCCTACTCCTTAGTCTTACTCGTAGCTCCCTTCCAAGGGACTGGGACAGGAGCCTATTGCAGAGAGAGGCATTCTGGACATATATACTGGAGACTGTAAAACCGGGAGGACTAAATGATTTTATATCATATGCCTGCTTTATTGAATGAGAAAAGAAAACAAAATATACCTGCTTTATCGTATAATAAAATAAAATAAAACAAAAATAAATATAACATCAGCCTGTAATTCACTGCAAAAAGATGAACACTAACTACTATAACCCAAAATAAACTACCCCAAGACAGGCCAACAGAAAACAAAAATAAATAACAAAAAACAATAATAACACAAGAAGAAATCAAACAAACGATGGCAATACCAAGAATTGTGTTATAAAACAGAAATTTTCAATGTATAGAAAAGAATGCTGTCACGATGCCGGCTGGCAGGTAGTGGATCCTCTGTGCCAGAGAGGGATTGGCGTGGACCGTGCTAGTGGATCGGTTCTAAGTCACTACTGGTTTTCACCAGAGCCCGCCGCAAAGCGGGATGGTCTTGCTGCGGCGGTAGTGACCAGGTCGTATCCACTAGCAACGGCTCAACCTCTCTGGCTGCTGAAGATAGGCGCGGTACAAGGGAGTAGACAGAAGCAAGGTCGGACGTAGCAGAAGGTCGGGGCAGGCAGCAAGGATCGTAGTCAGGGGCAACGGCAGGAGGTCTGGAACACAGGCTAGGAACATACAAGGAACGCTTTCACTGGCACAATGGCAACAAGATCCGGCAGGGAAGTGCAGGGGAAGTGAGGTGATATAGGGAAGTGCACAGGTGAAGACACTAATTGGAATCACTGCGCCAATCAGCGGCGCAGTGGCCCTTTAAATCGCAAAGACCCGGCGCGCGCGCGCCCTAGGGAGCGGGGCCGCGCGCGCCGGGACAGGACCGAGGGAGAGCGAGTCAGGTACGGGAGCCGGGGTGCGCATCGCGAGCGGGCGCTACCCGCATCGCGAATCGCATCCCGGCTGGAAGCAGAATCGCAGCGCCCCGGGTCAGTGGATCTGACCGGAGCGCTGCAGCGGAGAGAGTGTAGCGAGCGCTCCGGGGAGGAGCGGGGACCCGGAGCGCTCGGCGTAACAGTACCCCCCCCTTGGGTCTCCCCCTCTTTTTAGGGCCTGAGAACCTGAGGAGCAGACTTTTATCTAGGATGTTGTCCTCAGGTTCCCAGGATCTCTCTTCAGGACCACAACCCTCCCAGTCCACTAAAAAAAAAGTTTTCCCTCTGACCTTTTTAGAGGCTAAGATCTCTTTGACAGAGAAGATGTCCGAGGAGCCGGAAACAGGAGTGGGAGGAACAGATTTGGGAGAAAAACGGTTGAGGATGAGTGGTTTAAGAAGAGAGACGTGAAAGGCATTAGGGATACGAAGAGAAGGAGGAAGAAGAAGTTTGTAAGAGACAGGATTAATTTGACACAAAATTTTGAAAGGACCAAGATAGCGTGGTCCCAACTTGTAGCTAGGGACACGGAAGCGGACATATTTAGCGGAGAGCCATACCTTGTCTCCAGGGGAAAAAACGGGAGGAGCTCTTCTTTTCTTATCCGCGAACCTCTTCATGCGTGAAGAAGCCTGTAAGAGAGAATTTTGGGTCTCTCTCCATATAATGGAAAGGTCACGAGAAATTTCATCCACAGCGGGCAGACCAGAGGGCAAGGGGGTAGGGAGGGGGGGAAGAGGGTGACGGCCGTACACCACGAAAAATGGGGATTTGGAGGAAGATTCAGAGACTCTGAAGTTATACGAGAATTCGGCCCATGGAAGGAGATCTGCCCAGTCATCCTGGCGGGAGGAAACAAAATGTCGCAAATAATCACCCAAGACTTGGTTAATTCTTTCTACTTGTCCATTGGACTGGGGATGATATGCAGAAGAAAAATTTAATTTAATCTTGAGTTGTTTACAGAGAGCCCTCCAGAATTTAGACACGAATTGGACGCCTCTATCCGAGACGATCTGCGTAGGCAACCCGTGAAGACGAAAAATGTGTACAAAAAATTGTTTAGCCAACTGAGGCGCTGAAGGAAGACCAGGAAGAGGGATGAAATGTGCCATTTTGGAGAATCGATCAACGACCACCCAAATAACAGTGTTGCCACGGGAAGGGGGTAAATCAGTAATAAAATCCATACCAATCAGAGACCAAGGCTGTTCGGGGACAGGCAGGGGATGAAGAAAACCAGCGGGCTTCTGGCGAGGAGTCTTATCCCGGGCACAGATAGTGCAGGCTCGCACAAAGTCCACAACATCCGTTTCCAGAGTCGGCCACCAATAGAAGCGGGAGATGAGTTGCACAGATTTCTTGATGCCCACATGACCAGCGAGATGGGAGGAGTGACCCCATTTGAGGATTCCGAGGCGTTGGCGTGGAGAAACAAAGGTCTTTCCTGGAGGAGTTTGCCTGATGGAGGCTGGAGAAGTGGAGATCAGGCAGTCAGGTGGAATGATGTGTTGCGGAGAGAGTTCAACTTCTGAGGCATCCGAGGAACGAGAGAGAGCATCGGCCCTAATGTTCTTATCGGCAGGACGAAAGTGAATCTCAAAATTAAATCGGGCAAAGAACAGAGACCACCGGGCCTGGCGAGGATTCAGCCGTTGGGCAGACTGGAGGTAGGAGAGGTTCTTGTGGTCGGTGTAAATAATAACTGGAAATCTTGATCCCTCCAGCAGATGCCTCCATTCCTCAAGTGCTAATTTAATGGCTAGAAGCTCTCGATCCCCGATGGAGTAGTTCCTCTCCGCCGGAGAGAAGGTCCTAGAAAAAAAAACCACAAGTGACAGCATGCCCGGAAGAATTTTTTTGTAAAAGAACAGCTCCAGCTCCCACTGAGGAGGCATCAACCTCCAATAGGAAGGGTTTGGAAGGGTCAGGTCTGGAGAGCACGGGAGCCGAAGAAAAGGCAGACTTGAGTCGTTTAAAGGCGTCTTCCGCTTGAGGAGGCCACGACTTGGGATCGGCATTTTTTTTGGTTAAAGCCACGATAGGAGCCACAACGGTAGAAAAATGTGGAATAAATTGCCTGTAATAATTGGCGAACCCCAAAAAGCGTTGGATAGCACGGAGTCCGGAGGGGCGTGGCCAATCTAAGACGGCAGAGAGTTTGTCTGGATCCATTTGTAGTCCCTGGCCAGAGACCAAATATCCTAGAAAAGGAAGAGATTGGCATTCAAACAGACATTTCTCAATTTTGGCATAGAGTTGATTGTCACGAAGTCTCTGAAGAACCATACGGACATGCTGGCGGTGTTCTTCTAGATTGGCAGAAAAAATTAGGATATCGTCCAGATATACAACAACACAGGAGTATAACAGATCACGAAAAATTTCATTGACAAAGTCTTGGAAGACAGCAGGGGCGTTGCACAGGCCAAAGGGCATGACCAGATACTCAAAGTGTCCATCTCTGGTGTTAAACGCCGTTTTCCACTCATCCCCCTCTCTGATGCGGATGAGGTTATAGGCGCCTCTTAAGTCCAATTTAGTAAAGATGTGGGCACCTTGGAGGCGATCAAAGAGTTCAGAGATGAGGGGTAGGGGGTAGCGGTTCTTAACCGTGATTTTATTAAGACCGCGGTAGTCAATGCAAGGACGTAGGGAGCCATCTTTTTTGGACACAAAGAAAAATCCAGCTCCGGCAGGAGAGGAGGATTTACGGATAAAGCCCTTTTTTAAATTTTCCTGGACATACTCAGACATGGCAAGAGTCTCTGGGGCAGAGAGAGGATAAATTCTGCCCCGGGGTGGAGTAGTACCCGGGAGGAGGTCGATAGGGCAATCATAAGGCCTGTGAGGAGGTAGAGTCTCAGCTTGTTTTTTGCAGAAAACATCCGCGAAGTCCATATAGGCCTTAGGGAGACCGGTTACTGAGGGAACCACAGAGTCACGGCAAGGGTTACTGGGAACCGGTCTTAGACAGTCCTTGGAACAAGAGGGCCCCCAACTCTTGATCTCCCCAGTGGACCAATCCAGGGTTGGGGAATGAAGTTGAAGCCAGGGAAGTCCAAGGAGAATTTCCGAGGTGCAATTGGGGAGGACCAAAAGTTCAATCCTCTCGTGATGAGATCCGATGCTCATTAGAAGGGGCTCCGTGCGGAAGCGTATGGTACAGTCCAATCTTTCATTGTTTACACAATTGATGTAAAGGGGTCTGGCGAGACTGGTCACTGGGATGTTGAACCTGTTGACGAGAGAGGCCAAAATAAAATTTCCTGCAGATCCAGAGTCCAAGAAGGCCACGGTAGAGAAGGAGAAGGCAGAGGCAGACATCCGCACAGGCACAGTAAGACGTGGAGAAGCAGAGTAGACATCAAGGACTGTCTCACCTTTGTGCGGAGTCAGCGGACGTCTTTCCAGGCGGGGAGGACGGATAGGACAATCCCTCAGGAAGTGTTCGGTACTAGCACAGTACAGGCAGAGGTTCTCCATGCGGCGTCGTGTCCTCTCTTGAGGTGTCAGGCGAGACCGGTCGACCTGCATAGCCTCCACGGCGGGAGGCACAGGAACAGATTGCAGGGGACCAGAGGAGAGAGGAGCCGAGGAGAAGAAACGCCTCGTGCGAACAGAGTCCATATCCTGGCGGAGCTCCTGACGCCTTTCGGAAAAACGCATGTCAATGCGAGTGGCTAGGTGAATAAGTTCATGTAGATTAGCAGGAATTTCTCGTGCGGCCAGAACATCTTTAATGTTACTGGATAGGCCTTTTTTAAAGGTCGCGCAGAGGGCCTCATTATTCCAGGACAATTCTGAAGCAAGAGTACGGAATTGTACGGCATACTCGCCAACGGAAGAATTACCCTGGACCAGGTTCAACAGGGCAGTCTCAGCAGAAGAGGCTCGGGCAGGTTCCTCAAAGACACTTCGGACTTCCGAGAAGAAGGAGTGTACAGAGGCAGTGACAGGGTCATTGCGGTCCCAGAGCGGTGTGGCCCATGACAGGGCTTTTCCGGACAGAAGGCTGACTACGAAAGCCACCTTAGACCTTTCAGTGGGAAACAGGTCCGACATCATCTCCAGATGCAGGGAACATTGGGAAAGAAAGCCACGGCAAAACTTAGAGTCCCCATCAAATTTATCCGGCAAGGATAGGCGTAGCCCAGGAGCGGCCACTCGCTGCGGAGGAGGTGCAGGAGCTGGCGGAGGAGATGACTGCTGAAGCTGTGGTAGTAACTGTTGTAGCATAACGGTCAGTTGAGACAGCTGTTGGCCTTGTTGCGCTATCTGTTGTGACTGCTGGGCGACCACCGTGGTGAGGTCAGCAACAACTGGCAGAGGAACTTCAGCGGGATCCATGGCCGGATCTACTGACACGATGCCGGCTGGCAGGTAGTGGATCCTCTGTGCCAGAGAGGGATTGGCGTTGACCGTGCTAGTGGATCGGTTCTAAGTCACTACTGGTTTTCACCAGAGCCCGCCGCAAAGCGGGATGGTCTTGCTGCGGCGGTAGTGACCAGGTCGTATCCACTAGCAACGGCTCAACCTCTCTGGCTGCTGAAGATAGGCGCGGTACAAGGGAGTAGACAGAAGCAAGGTCGGACGTAGCAGAAGGTCGGGGCAGGCAGCAAGGATCGTAGTCAGGGGCAACGGCAGGAGGTCTGGAACACAGGCTAGGAACATACAAGGAACGCTTTCACTGGCACAATGGCAACAAGATCCGGCAGGGAAGTGCAGGGGAAGTGAGGTGATATAGGGAAGTGCACAGGTGAAGACACTAATTGGAATCACTGCGCCAATCAGCGGCGCAGTGGCCCTTTAAATCGCAAAGACCCGGCGCGCGCGCGCCCTAGGGAGCGGGGCCGCGCGCGCCGGGACAGGACCGAGGGAGAGCGAGTCAGGTACGGGAGCCGGGGTGCGCATCGCGAGCGGGCGCTACCCGCATCGCGAATCGCATCCCGGCTGGAAGCAGAATCGCAGCGCCCCGGGTCAGTGGATCTGACCGGAGCGCTGCAGCGGAGAGAGTGTAGCGAGCGCTCCGGGGAGGAGCGGGGACCCGGAGCGCTCGGCGTAACAAATGCATATGAACAGATGAAAATCCCAGACGATAAAGGGTTAAAATGAATGGAACGCAAGCCACTTACCTGTTTGATGGAGACCGGAGCTCAGAACGAGGGCTGGAAAGCACACCTGAGCGCACAGTGCACACTCCCCACCCGAAAACACCCAGGTGATCCAACCAGATCGTAAAAGATACTGAAGGAAAAGCCCTGACGTAAGAGATTATGATTGGACCTGAGGAAAACATGTGATAATGGAGTAGGAGGAGTTACAGATACAAAAACACGGCGGGAAGTCATTTGAAGTACGGCCATCATCAGTGCCGCATCTAAAGAAGGATACAGGAGAAGTGAAAGAAGCCGAAAATAAGTCCCGGAAGAATCGCAAGAGGAAACGCGTCGGACCGGCAATTACCTATAAAGAGGCTCCCATCCGAAAGAAAAAAACTAGCACCAACTACTTGAGAAGCCGGAATAAGAGATAAGTGCAATAAGTGCAATGTGCAATAAGGAATATGTGCAATAAGTGTGTGCAACAATTCAAATAGACACATTCTAAATGTGCAATATGTATAATGTGCAAATATCTAAAAGACTGTGATATATTTTGCCACTAACAGATGGACATTAAGTTGCTAAAGAGGCATACAATCGAAACACCTTCTGTTAATATATGCACATAACAAGTACGGTCACCACACATGGACAATCATGGTGTGTGGGAGGCACATACAGAAGATAGATGTCACAAGTATACAAGCATACCTTGATGAACAAGTAGAAAACGCACATCCACATATGCACTTTAAAAACGCACTGATGAACATTGTGGCCTAGAGAAATATATGGACTACAACTTGTGATACATCTCTACAGACATAAAATGGATGCGGCAATATAAGTAGTGTATGGTGGCTAATACAGATTTTAATCATCACCACGAGTGTTATGTTTATACAATAAAATAATTTAAAAGGTTCCCTTTGCGCTACTAATTGTTCTATACATTATTGGGAGACCTAACAAAATACGGTACGGACAAGTACCTCAGTGGATTATATATATATATATATATATATATATATATATATATATATATATATATATATATATAATTTTTTTATTTTTTATTTATTTATTATTATTTTTTTTACACTTTTATTAAATTTTTATTTATTTTTACACTTTTAGTTTATTTATTTATTTATTTTTACACTTTTTAATGCTTTGGAATACTTAGTATTCCAAAGCATTGCAGTTGTATGCTGCCTGCCAGTTTTCACTAGCAGGCAGCATATTAGGACGTGCCTCTGGCACGTCCTTTCAGGCAATACCCACGGCAGACCTGGGGGTCTTTGTAGGACCCCCGGCTGCCCAGGTATGCAGCAGCATCCCGCGATCGCGATGCGGGGTTCTGCAGGAGAGACAGAGGGAGCCCCCTCCCTCTGTCAGAACTCCTTACAGCGCGCGGTCACTTCTGACCGCGGCTGTAAGGGTTAAACTGCCGGGAGTGAAGTGAACTTCACTCCCGGCAGTGCGGCAGGCCCCGGCCAGCCGCGTATTACACGTAGCACCCCGCGATCGCGATGCGGGGTGCTGCAGGAGTGACAGAGGGAGCTCCCTCCCACTGTCATAACACTTCCAGCCCTCGGTCACTTCCGACCGCGGCTGTAAGGGTTAAAACTGCCGGAACCGAAGTTTACTTCGGTCCTGGCAGTGCAGCAGGGTCCCGGCTGTGTGATACAGCCGAGTCCCTGCCGCGATCTCGTGGGTGCACTGGGCAGCACCCACGAGAAGAATGGACGAGTATAGACGTCCAGGTGCGGGAACGCCCGCCAACCTGGACGTCTATACTCGTCCATGGTCGTTATCGGGTTAATCCGAATTTGTTACGAATTTCAGGAAAAATTTGATTTGCAATGAATGTGAATATCAGAGCGATTAGATCGATCGAATCGCTTCATTAAACTCTATTTAGTGCGATCCAGGCTCCAGGGCATCTAAAATGGTGGATCCACGTGTGAGGACATGAGGCAAGGAATCCTGATAAGGCGGGGAAAAGGGTAGACAGGATGACCCTGAATCACATGCAGCCTATCAGCATCCAGTCACCCCAGTGATGTCACAGCCCTATATAATTTGCAGCCATATTGCGGCCAGTCACTTCAGCATTTCATTGCAGAGATAGATAGGGACAGACAGTGCTGTGTGTTGGCCAGAAAAGCTTTTTTCCAGCAGTGATCACCTCCCAGTCACATCAGCATTCTGTTGCACAGAGGGACAGAGAGCATTGTGTGTTGCACAGAAAAGTATTCTTACAGCAGCAATTCACCTTTCAGTCATTACAGCGTTCTATTACAGAGAGGGACAGAGAGCAGTGTGCTGCACAGTGTGTTGCACAAAACAGCAAAAAAACTATAGCAGTACTCCTAGGCTAAGGATGGTTGAGGAAAGGAAAGAATGAAACAAGAAGAAAATAAGAAGATATTGCAAGAGGAAATGTCCAATAATAAAATAATATTTATTTCAGTAGTTTATTAATATTACACTGTGAGGTCTTCAGCAGGGCCCTTGCATCAGACAAATAACGGGGTACAATAAAAAAGGGCTAAGAGTTGCAAAAATATTCAAAATATTATGCACCACTTTACGTAGTATAATCCCCTGTAGATAAGTAGGTTTAAATGCAGAGTATTGAATTAAAGTCTCTGCGCCTCAACTGGCGCGGTGCACTGGTAAGTGATGTAACAATATATCCTCCCCGCAATATAGTAACAGGAGGTAATAAGTTTTAACAGTAATATCGCAGCATTATTAGGCAGTTCTTTATGCTGATGTAGTCATTTCTACTGCTATTTAAAAAGGGGTTGTGGCTCCCCGAAATGTGTCTAGCCAACAACTGCATGCACCCATACCCCAACTTTGGATATATCGGAGTACCTGCAACATAGGAGTCATCTTATCTAGAAGCCGAGTGTGCACTCCATCGACCACACTCACACCACTGGCCAGCCGAATTGGAATAACGTGCCCTGAAGTGATCACCCCTTAACCACCATCAGCATCGCCGGTAAGAGGCACATGGTGCCAAACCACATGGTGCCAAACTTCCATCCCACTTGGGACTTCTGTTACATATTATCCCTGTGCTGTTAGGGTAAAAGTCGGCTCTAAAGTGGAGGACTCAAGTGCACACGTCCGGCATCCGGCCCAGACCCCCATCTCACTCAAATCCATTCATACAACAGCCCTGTGATAACAGGGTTGAGTGGGCAGTAAACGGGGGTATTCCAGCGCTGCCGAGCACTCCTACTGAATTCATATCAGTTTTTTTTTCAACTCATCCTCACTTCGGCACAGCGCTGTCTGAGCCATAAGCATAAAGAACTGCCTAATAATGCTGTGATATTACTGTTCAAACTTATTACCTCCTGTTACTATATTGCGGGGAGGATATATTGTTACATCACCTACCAGTACACCGCCCCAGTTGAGGCGCAGTGACTTTAATTCAATACTCCACATTTAAACCTACTTATCTACAGGGAATTATACTACCTAAAGTAGTGCATAATATTTTAAATATTTTTAGAATCCTTAGCCATTTTTAGCACATTTATTGTACCACGTGATTTGTCTGATGCAAGGGCCCTGCTGAAGACCTCACAGTGTAATATTAATTAATTGTTGAAATAAATGCTATTTTATTATTGGACATTTCCTCTTGCAATATCTTCTTTTTTTTCTTCTTGTTTCATTCTTTCCTTTCCTCAATTATCCTTAGCCTAGTAGGACTGCCATAGTTTTTAGTTTTTTTTGTTGCAATTGGCACATTGGGTTATGTGCATTGCAGTATCCTCGGCTTAGGCGTTCTTGTTTTATGTAGAGCTCCCACACTTTTTTGCGTATTGCACAGAACAGCAGCGATTGAGCTCAAGCACAAATCCTGCCTAGAAGCACTGATAGGGAAGGGAGTGAGATTGAGAGAGAAAGTGCAATTTTGGGTGTAGTACACAGCGACTGTGTGCTGCAGCACTGGTGTGTACGGCTGGTGTTGTAAGCGTACTGGAGCGCATTGTCCTCCCATCATAAGTGGTGTACAATTTTGTTCCTGTTAAAGTCTCAAGGGCCTAGATACTGTGAAAGGCCAGGCAAAAGTACTCACCGGCTGGAGTCGTACACAAGTAGTTTTTTAAGCGTACTGCAGCGCATTGTCCTCCCCTCATAAGTGCACACCACATACGTAAATCTAAGTGGTGAACTATTTTGTTCTTGTTGAAATCTAATGGGCCTAGATACTGTGAAAGGCCAGGCAAAAGTACTCACCGGCTGATGTTGTACACAAATACTTTTTTAAACGTACTGTGGCGCATTGTCCTCCCCTCATAAGTGCATACCACAAACATACATCTAACTGGTGTACTATTTTGTTCCTGATTAAATCCCAGGGCCTATACACTGTGAAAGGCCAGGCAAAAGAACAAACCTGCTGGTGTTGTAGACAAATACTGTTTTAAGCATAGAGGAGTGTATTGTGCTCCCCTCATATACGCACAGGAGGAGTCAGGCAGAGAAGTGCCAGGACATGCACAGAGGAGTGACAGAGGCCTAAATTCATCTGGCAGAGGTCACAGCAGACTAGGGGCGAGTGGCAGCAGGAGTCGCAGCAAGAGGCCTGAGCTCTCGGTATCAGCTAGCAGTCATGTCTCGACCAGTAACCCATCTGCCGTCATCGATTGGTTAACACAGTCATCCGTATTCATCACAAGTGACATCTGACACCCCCAGTCAACAGTCAGTGGGTTCCTCAGACACAACCCTCAGTTGGCATGGCCCGGGATCAGTCCCATTTCTCCCATTGCCTCTTTCCTATGCTGTTCCATTCCCCACAGAAGTATCTTATGCTGTGGGTTCAGCTTCACCCACGATGCTGAGCCAAGAAGTGTAGGAGACATCCACCGCTTCCTCTGCTAGGCGGCCAAGTAGTGATGAGGAGAGTGGCGTGGAAGGTGGTGTTCCGAGCATTCAGGCTTCTGAAGCAGACACTGTTGAGGAACCTGAAGAGGACATCAGTGACGTGCAGACACAACTCGATGATGATACAGAAGGGGCTTCATCATCCTCAGGAGAAGAGGGTTGCAGGTTGCCCATGAGGCAGCAGCTGAGCCCGCAAGGTGGTGGCATGGCTGCTTCGCGGCAGCCTAGCTTCCTGGGAGGTAGTGCAACAGGGGTTCCTGGAGTCGGCTGCAGTAACAGTCAATCAGTGCGGACTGTTAGTGGGAAAATTAGCTACTTGGCGGTGTGGCAGTTTTTCATCAAGCATCTGGAGGAGGTTAACATGGCCACATGCATGTGTCGGCAGAAGGTGAAACGTGGCCATGGTCCCAATGTTGGCACAACAGCCCTGCGTCAACATATGCAGCATCACCATAAAGCGTCCTGGGAGAATCATGGCTCCGATGCTGTGGTCCATTCTACTGAATCACCCAGTGGCACGCCGCTCCCTCTTTCGGCCCGCCAAGGCTCCACCACCTCAGCCAAAGGGAGCTGTGTGTCATACCCTCCTTCTTTCGCTCCAGATGCTCCTGCTCCTCCTACTTTCGAGTTAGTCATTCCGCCAACAATCCATCGGCGAAGCCATGTCCAAGAAACAACAGTATGCGCCCACTTATCCAACCCCACAGAAGCTGAATGTGCTCCAGTCCAAGTTGCTGGTGCTTTTCAAGTCCTTCCCTTTTCAAGTGGTGGACTCTGTACCTTTCAGAAAACTGATGGCTTGTGCCGAGCCGAGGTTGAGAGTGCCAAGCTGTCATTTCTTTGTGAAGAAGGCAGTACCAGCTCTTCACAATTTTGTGGAACAGAAGGTGGGCCATTCATTGAGCCTGTCGGTGTTTACCAAAGGGCACAGCAGCGCCAACGTGTGGAGCTTTAACTACGGTCAGGGACAATACATGTCCTTTACGGCCCATTGGGTGAATGTTGTTCCTGCACAGCCACAACAGCAACTTGGACAGGTCACCCAACTTCCGCCTCCACACTCTCAGGCCGTTGGTCCTGTGACAGTGTGCGACTCCACCTCATTTTCCACCATCTCCTCAGCCTCCACTGCACGGAGTCTAAGTGCCCCTCCAGCATACCATGAGTGCAGGGCATGGTGTTGTCACGCTGTTCTTCACATGGGAGGAACAGGGGAGGAACTGCTAAAACTCATTCATAAAGAAATCGAATCATGGCTCACGAAAACTGGAAATGGGAACCATGGTGACCGACAATGGGAAGAACATCTTGTCTGCACTGCGACAAGGAAGCCTGAGACATGCGCCCTGCATGGCACACGTGTTTACTCAAGCGGTTGTCAAGCGGATCCTGAAGTGTTCCCTGAAGTGTTCCTGAAGTTTTCCCCCTAACTGCAAGACATCCTAACAATGGGAAGGAAACTTTGCATGCACTTCAGCCACTTGTGCACCGCAAAGCACACCCTCCTTGAGCCGTAGCGTCAGAATGACATCTCCCAACATAGTCTGATTTGCGATGTTTCCACACATTGGAATTCCACCATCTATTTGTTGGACCGACAAGACGAACAGAGAAAAGCCATCACCGATTTTTTGATGATCAAAGCGGATAGGGGGACTCCAATGTCAACCAGTGGCAGCTCAGTATAGGTTTTGTGAGATGGGCGGTTTTTCTAGTCATCTGACAAGAGAGGAGGAGCAGGAGCAGCTAGAGGAGCTAGAGGGTAATGAGGAAGGCGAGACACAGGACCCAGACACATCGTGGCAGTATGCAGTGGAGATGGAGGCAGGGAGTCTCTCCAAGTCACTTGCACAAATGACACGATGCATGCTCACTTGCTTGCGTAGTGACCACCGAATTGTCACCATTCGGCAGCGGGATGACTTCTGGCTCTCCACCTTTTTGGACTCTTGCTACCGGCACAAAATGGGGGACTTTTTCACACCCACTGAGAGGGAGGACAAACTGACCTACTACAGAGACATCCTGCATAATCAGTTGGCCAATGCCTATCTGAGCCATCATCCATCCTCTCGCAGGTCTCAGGGGGCCCTCTGAGCTCACCTTCCACTGCCATGACTGCTTGGGAGGGGTGGGGTGGCAGGGGATGTACCAGCTCCATCAGCAGCAGCCTGAGTCTACAGTCACTGATGAGTAGCTTTCTTCAGTCGCATAGTGAAACAACTCATCAGTAGCAGGTAGACCTGGAGCAGGACCTGAATCAGCAGGTGATGGCATACCTTGGCATGACCATGCCAACACACCTTGAAGATCCGCTGGATTTATCGGCAGCCAAACTTGTTTTCTGGCCCTATCTAGCAGAGTTTGCCCTGGAAAAGCTGTCTTGCCCGGCCAGTAGTGTGCCATCATAGTGGGTGTTTAGTGCGGCGGGGTCCATTGCAACCCCAAGGAGAACTCATCTGTGCACGAAAAATGTGAAGAGACGGACCTTTCTGAAGATGAATTGGGGATGGATCAGCCAGGATTTCCATCCACCAATGCCTGATGGATCAGAGTAGATTGACCATGGTGCCACACCAACACTTCACAAATAAGCATAGTGTAAAACATGTTTAACGTGCTGCTCCCCAGTTACAGACATTCCTCGCCATCAGACCACAAGTAAGTATTGAGGATATGCATTTGCTAAAACGTAACTTTTCTTAGGATAAAATATATTTACTCCAAATTTTTTTGAAATCAAACAAAAGGAAAGGTGTGCAAAAAAAATAAACACCATGTGCCACCTACACCACCAAGTATTGAAGTGATGCAAAGACCTCTAAAAAGTGGAAGGGAACAATGTATGGTCCATTGTAACCGGTGGGGGTAAAAACTATCCCTGTAAGGCCCTACTTTCGCATTATTAATTCCCTTCTTGGCAAGTGTTACTTGCCCTAAAAAGGGCAGCCCCACACCGGAACTCCTCCCTATTTCCCCCTACAAACATTGCCATTTCCCAGGGTTTTTAGATGGAAATCGAGAGAGTTTCCTATGTAGGGCCACCCTTTTAAGGGTGAGTAACACTTGCCAAGAAGGGAATTAATAGGGTGAGAGTAGGGCCTTACATGGGAAGATGCAACTGTATCGTAATAATATACTCCTGCTACCATGTATTTTTAAGAGGAATGAGTAATTTAAATACAATGGGGCTCTTAAAGGGATACTCTGGTGGGAAATGATTTTTTTTTTTTAATCAACTGGTACCAAAAAAGTTAAACAGATTTGTAAATGATTTATATTTAAAAACCTTAATTCTTCCAGTACTTATCAGCTGCTGTATGCTATGAGAGGAAGTTCTTTCTTTTTGAATTTCTTTTCTGTCTGACCACAGTGCTCTCTGCTGACACCTCTTTCTGTGTCAGGAACTGTCCAGAGCAGGAGAGGTTTGCTATGTGGATTTGCTCCTGCTCTGGACAGTTCCTAGAACGGACAGAGGTGTCAGCAGAGCACTGTGGTCAGACAGAAAAGAAATTCAAAAAGAAAAGAACTTCCTCTGGAGCATACAGCAGCTGATAAGTACTGTAAGGATTAACATTTTTAAATAGAAGTAATTTACAAACCTGTTTAACTTTCTGGCACCAGTTGATTTAAAAAAATGTTTTCCACCGGAGTATTTCTTTAAACTATGTAAAGATTTACAGTGTTAAGAAGATATGTTTTAATTATAATACAAAAACCTATAATATTTTTTATATTTGTAGATATGCAATAATGCCGAATTTACACCCTCAGTTATAACTTTAAACTCATCCAATGTTGGATAGGTCCCTCTTTAACCCCCCCAAACAGCTGCCATTGTGAAGATCTTTTGATCTTCACATTTAAACTTCTCATTTAGATCCTTACACTAATTCACTTTTTTGAGGGCTTTTAATTCATTAACTTTAAGAGCTGACTGTCCACTGGCTGCCTCATATATCTCATCCCTTGTATGGGGCCATTGTCACAATAAAATCAATGTTATTAACTTCAGCTATGAGAGGTTTTATCGTTTTGGCTGACAGGTGTATGTGTCCATTACAATTATTATCTGATAAAATAGTAGAAATGAGAACATGTACTGACTGGTGAATTTTCTATTAAGCAGTTTTCTGCTGCAAGGAATTGAAAGACTAAAGCAGAACATTGGCAGCCGGAATGTTTCTGTCTAGGCTCTGTTCACACTTCCATTATTTATTTTTCATCAGGGTTTAGGTACTCTTTGATGGTCAGAATGCTATTGCATGCTTTCCTGCTATATTCAGAAAAATAATGAAAACCTGAAGGCCTTGCCACAAGTGTATTATATTTACGAAACCTTTGAATAGAACATAAATTCCATAGATACATGGTGCACAAAACTAAATGATTTTTCCTCCAGATATGTTATTGTCTGAGAATGAGATCTATGGCACTCTGTACCAATATTTTTAACTATAAGTTTTAGATATATGTATTTTGTACTGCATGACGTAATGCAGAGCTTCTCTAACTTTTTTTTTCTTTTATTCAAGCCTTACCAAGAGTGGGCAAAGGTCAGGCAAAAATTAAAAACATTTCTTAATTTACCTTGTTTCCTAAAACCTGGATAAAATGTTGTTATTAATAATATAAGTAATAATACATAGGGTAAGTCCAAATGAGACAGAATCTCTGTGGACTTTACCTGCAAATTTGTACAGGTAAAATCTGCAGTGGAATATAGTGGCAGGGTGACTTGAATCTGCCGGAAAATTTCTGCATGGACATTCCACGTCACCGGCAGAACATGCTGGCGCTAGGACTGATCGGAAATGTGCCGTCTCAGAGATGGAAATGTATTTCTGTGAGGACTCCGCAGAAAGAGTAGACATGCACAGTGCAGCAAAATCCCAATGACATTTATGGGAATTCTTCTGCGTAATTCCACAAGGAAATTCCATTGTGTGAACAGAGCCTGAGGAAAACAGCATTGTCAGGCCCTAGGACTGATATGTGAATCAATATTAGCTAGCTTTTTGGATATTAGCTTAGGACTCTAATCAGACTTGGATTAACCTCTTAAGGACCCAGGACGTACGGATACGTCCTAGGTCCCGATCCTGCGATATAATGCGGGGTCACACGGTGACCCAGCATCATATCGCGGCGAGCCCGGCGTCTTAGTGAAGCCGGGCCCGCCTCTAATAGTGCGCGGCTAAAAACTAAAGTGAAAGTTGCCGGTTAACTCAGGGAGCTGTTCGGGATCGCCGCGGTATAATCGCGGCATCCCGAACAGCTGTGGCACAGGAGGAAGGTCTCTTACCTTCCTTCCTGCAGTCCGATCGCCGAATGAATTCTTCAAGCCTGAGATCCAGGCTTGAGCATTCAATCGCCGAAAACACTGATTGATCCATTCCTATGGAGATGGATCAATCAGTGTAAAAGATCAGTTAATGCAATGTTATAGTCCCCTATAGGAGCTATAATATTGCATAAGAAAAGTGTAAAAAAAAATCATTAACCCTTTCAATTATCCCTTCCCCCAATAAAAATTTGAATCACCCGGCATTTCCAAGAATAAAAAAAACACAGTGTAAATAAAAATAAAAACAAACATATGTGGTAAAATATACCGCTTTTTAAACCGCATGTTCAATGGCATACACGCAAAAAAATTCCAAAGTCCAAAATAGCGCATTTTTTATCACTTTTTATACCACAAAAAAGTGAATAAAAAGTGATCAAAAAGTCTGATCAGAACAAAAATGGTACCACTAAAAACTTCAGATCAGGGCACAAAAAATGAGCCCTCATAGCGCCCTGAACACATAAAAATTCAAAAGTTATATGGGGTCAGAAGATGACCATTTTAAACGTATACATTTTCCTGCATGTATTTATGATTTTTTTCTGAAGTGATACAAAATCAAACTATACAAGTAGGGTATCATTTTAAACATATGGACCTACAGAATAAAGATAAGGTGTCAATTTTGGCGAAAAATGTACTGCGTGAAAACGGAAGCCCCCAAAACTTACTAAATAGTGTTTTTTCATCAATTTTGTCGCACATTGATTTTTTTTCCCGTTCCACCGTAGATTTTTTGGTAAAATGACTAATGTCTTTACAAAGTAGAATTAGTGAAGCAAAAAATAAGCCATCATATAGAATTTTAGGTGAAAATTTTAAAGAGTTATGATTTTTTAAAGTTAAGGAGGAAAAATTGAAAATGAAAAAACAGAAAAAGCCCGGGTCCTTAAGGGGTTAATAAAAAATATGCTTATTTAAAAAAAAAAATGCTGGAGTTGTGGCCAATCTGCGATCCACAGTCCATTATAAATTAAATCCTATTTCTAGCAAAGACTAGAGGAGATGAAATACAAAAAGTGTGATGTGGGAATATTCTGCAGTGCATGCTCTGTCAGTGTAAAGTGATGAATGTAAGCGCACTTTTCAGCCTCCAGACTTCTGCACACAGCGATCACTGTGATCCTTCTGAGACAATAAAAAAAAATACTGGTAAAAGAATAATTTCAATACATTTTTTTTGCCCCCAAGATGCAACGCGTTTTGCAGCATGGCAGGCTTCTTCATCAAACATGTTACTTGGTGAAACAGCCTGCCATTCTGTGAAACACAGCATGTGTACTAAACATACTTTAGTTTTGGGGGCAAGCATATCTGTGTGTGTACTAAATATACTACGCTACGGAGTGCTCCTCCTCTTTGTTTAATTGATGCCATAAGACATATTTGCATTCCATCATTGGAACACAGAGTAGGCTACATATCAGGGCACAGATCTGTAGGCAATTTTTCATTTTCAACTACCCTATATACTCGAGTATAAGCCGACCCGAATATAAGCCGAGGCCCCTAATTTCACCGCAAAATCCCAGGAAAAGTTATTGACTCGGGTATAAGCCTAGGGTGGGAAATACATCATCCCCCCCTGTCATCATCCAGACCCTCATCATCATCACCCTGTCATCATCCCCTTGTCATCATCCCACACACCCCCTTCATCATCCCCTTGTCATCATCCCCTTGTCATCATCCCCTTGTCATCATCCCACACTCCCCCTTCATCATGCCCTTGTCATCATCCAATTGTCATCATCCCCACCCCCCTTCATCATCCCTTTCCCCCTTCATCATCCCCTTGTCATCATCCCCACCCCCCTTCATCATCCCCTTGTCATCATCCTCTTGTCATCATCCTCTTGTGAACTATCCGCCCTCAGTGGTCTTCAACCTGCGGACCTCCAGAGGTTTCAAAACTACAACTCCCAGCAAGCCATCGGCTGTCCAGGCTTGCTGGGAGTTGTAGTTTTGAAACCTCTGGAGGTCCGCAGGTTGAAGACCACTGCGGCCTTCGACATCATCCAGCCCCCTCTCACCCCCTTTAGTTCTGTACAGTACTCGCCTCCGCTCGGCGCTGGTCCGGTGCTGCAGGACTGTCCGGTGGGGAGGTCGTCCGGTGGGATAGTGGTTCCGGGCTGCAATCTTCACCGGGGGCGCCTCTTCTCCGCGCTTTTGGCCCAGAATAGAGGCGTTGCCTTGACGATGACGCAGAAGGACGTTGGTAATGAACGTACCTCTGCGTCGTCGTCAAGGCAACGTGACTATTCTGGGGCCGGGCCCGAAGCACGGAGAAGAGGCCTCCCCGGTGAAGATAGCAGCCCGGAACCACTATCCCACTGGACGACCTCCCCACCGGACAGTCCTGCAGCACCGGACCAGCGCCAAGCGGAGGCGAGTACTGTACAGAACTAAAGGGGGTGAGAGGGGGCTGGATGATGTCGAAGGCCGCAGTGGTCTTCAACCTGCGGACCTCCAGAGGTTTCGAAATTACAACTCCCAGCAAGCCCGGACAGCCGATGGCTGCCCGGGCTTGCTGGGAGTTGTAGTTTTGAAACCTCTGGAGGTCCGCAGGTTGAAGACCACTGCGGGTGGAGAGTTCACTCGAGTATAAGCCGAGGGGGGTGTTTTCTGCACGAAAAATCGTGCTGAAAAACTCGGCTTATACTCGAGTATATACGGTACAACCTTCACAGACCAACAACGATCCACAAGATGTTCAGGAAATGACCAAATAAAATCTGTAATGTATGACAAGCTTCACATTAGGTAAGTATAGCGACTTATCTAATCTCCTGATATACAGTGTAGCTCTGTATCCTAGAAATAAGAGTTGCTGTTGCACCCTCATTCTAATGGTGCATCCACAAGGCTGCATGAGTGTGGCTTGCTCTGTCCATGCAACCTTACCATATTTCCTTGGATCTGTCTTTACAGATACTGCTGGGGTAGAGTGATTTCCTTTGCTAAGCTTTTGACTGATAAGTGAAAAGATAAAAACAAGCTAAGTGCATTTAGTTAGTTTACCTGAGACCTTGTTCGCTTGGTGACCACATTGTCGATGGATTTGAACATTTGAAGCATGCCTAGAATATTTCAGAATTTTTATGTGGATTCCACAACTATAAATCTGTAATAAATACAGTATGTGAGGTGTGAATGCAGTCGGTAGTATTTCAAATAATGTAGTGGCTGAACGTGCAGCCTTACATGGGTGTAGTTACTACAGAGGCAATCTGTTCATATTAGGGAATTCCTGAGCTACAACTGTACAAAAGGTTAACCTGCAGCACAACATTACCAAAATAAACATTTCACAAATTACAATATAAACAATTTTCTCTTTAACCCTTTAACCCCTTAAGGACGCAGGGTTTTTCAGTTTTTGCATTTTAGTTTTTTCCATTTTTCCGTTTTTTATTTACACTGTTTTATTTTTTTAATGGGAAAAGGGGGTGATTCAAAGTTTTATTAAGGAAGGCGTTAAATGATCTTTATTAACACTCTTTTAAACTTTTTTTTGCAATGTTATAGCCCCCATAGGGGCCTATAACATTACATACACTGATCTTTTACACAGATCACTGGCATGTATTAACACGCCTGTGATCAGTGTTATCAGCGCTTGACTGCTCCTGCCTGGATCTCAGGCATGGAGCAGTCATTCGCTGATCGGACACTGAGGAGGCAGGTAGGGTCCCTCCCGGTGTCCTGTAAGCTGTTCGGGAATGCCGCAATTTCACAGTGGCGGTCCCGAACAGCCCGACTGAGCAGCCTGGATAGTTTCACTTTCGCTTCAGACGTGGCGGTCAGCTTTTATCGCTGCGTCTGAAGGATTAATACAGGGCATCACCGCGATCGGTGATGTCCTGTATTAGCCGCGGGTCCTGGTCGTTGATGGCTGCCGGGACCATCGCGATATGACGCGGGGTCACCACGAGACCCCGCGGCATATCGCGGGAGCCGGCGCAGGACGTCAATATACCTCCTTCGTCCTTAAGGAGTTAAAGACGTTGCCTGTTTTGGCCTTAATGAGAGGCCAATTTTATTTTCTTCCTCCTCACCTTTTAATCTCTAGAGGACACAGGACGTACATTTATTTCCAGAGTCCCCTCCATGGACCCAATGCCAGACATTTCTGATCGGGCCAATGTCTGACATTAACCCTAAAACAGAAAAAAAGCATTGCCAGTTAAATCGCAGGGTCCAGAGCAGCTGAAAGGACAGACAGAGGGTCCCTACCTGCCTCCTTTCCTGTGCTCCAACACTGCAGGCAGCCTCAGCAGCCTATATTAATGGAGTACCGATAACAATGATCATTGCTGTACTATTGTTCAGTGTGTGAAATTGAAAGATTGTTCATAATAGTTCCATATAGGGACTTAAAAATAGTAAATAAAATGTAAAAATAAAAAATTACTTTTGTTGGCCCAGGTTTTTTTCCTTCTCGCATTCTAAGACCTATAACTTTTTTTTATTTTTTCCACTGACATAGTTGTATTTGGGCTTATTTTTTGTGAGACAAAATGTATTTTTCATTATTATTTTTATTATTTTTCATTATTTTATCATATGATATATTATGGACCCAGAAAAAATATATATGCAAGGCAAAATAAAATAAAAATATGGAATTGCACAATTTTGTGGGGCCATAATTTTTTTCATGTTCACAATACAGTGAATAAGACATGCTAATACGGCATCCATTTTAGTCATCAGCCGTAACTTCGTCCCGCGTCAGGCAAAACATAGTCCCGCCTCCTCCCTCAGACCAATCTCCAGTCAGTCATCAGTCACAACTCCCTCCTCCCTCCTCCATCATCCGAAACTCCCTCGTCTGAAACTCCGTCATCCTTCAGACGAAAAATTTCCTGCCCTATAGTAGAGCCAAATCAGTGTTGGTTCTATTCTATACGGTTTCTGCTATGTCTGTCTGTAGTACACATGCAAGTTTTACAGTTTCGACTCTGCTATACATGCTGTGCAGCGTCGGCTGCTATGCGGCAGGAAGTTTCGTCTGAGGGAGAATCATCTGAGGGATGACAGAGTTTTGGATGAGGGAGTTTCGGATGAGGAAGGAGGGAGTTTTGGCTGATGGATGATGGTGGGATGCTGTTTTGCCTGACGGAGGACGGAGTAGAGGCTGATGACTGACAAACATTGGTCTGGGAGAGGAGGTGGGAAGCCGTTTCGCCTGACGCAGGACGGAGTTATGGCTGACGATGTCTTAAAATGGATGCTGTATGCTAACGTTATTTTAAGGGTCAGTACGATTCTAGTCATACCAATAATAGATAATTTTTGTTTTATGGTAAAAAAAAGAAAAAAATTGAAAACTTGAAAAAAAAATTGTTCAATGCCATGTTCTGACCACTATAACTGGATTATTTTTCCACCTACAGAGCTGTGTTGAGTTACTTTTTTGTGCCATGAGCTTTAGTTTTGAACGATAACCCTTTTGTGCATGTGTGACGTTTTGATCACTTTTTATTATTAAGTTTTTTTCTGGGTTGCGATGCAACCAAAAATCATCAATTTTGATGTTTCGAATTTTTTTGTGTTAACGCTGTTCACCGTGCAGGAACATCATAGTTTAATAGTTTGGACAATTGCGCATGCAGCAACACTAAATATGTTTTTTGTTTTTTTTATAGTCTTTTATAATAAATTTATAGCTGGAGTGTCACTTTGAAAAGTCCAAGATCCAGCTAAATATTTCAGTTATAAACTGTAATAGTTGGGTCCTTCTCTAGGTGCAGTCCTTCGTTAAGATTAGACAGTTTTAGTAAATCACTAGCTGAATACCCGGTGTTGCCCGGTTTTACCTTCCTCATCCTTGTTGGGGAGGAAAATCAACAAAGGAGGAAGCTTTTGACTTCATATCCCGTTCTCATATATTGTTGTCATATCCCAACCTCATATCCCGTCCTCATAGCCCAACCTCCTATCCCGACCTCCTATCCCGTCCTCCTATCCCGTCCTCCTATCCCGACCTCCTATCCTGTCTTCCTATCCTGTCCTCCTTTCTCGTCCTCCTATTCCGACCTCCTATCCCATCCTCCTATCCCGTGCTCCTTTCTCGTCCTCATATCCCGACCTCCTATCCCGTCCTCCTATCCCGACCTCCTATCCCATCCTCCTATCCCGTCCTCCTATTCCGTCCTCCTTTTTCGTCCTCATATCCCGACCTCCTATCCCGACCTCCTATCCCGACCTCCTATCCCGTCCTCCTTTCTCGTCCTCATATCCCAACCTCCTATCCCGTCCTCCTATCCCATCCTCCTTTCTCGACCTCATATCCTGACCTCCTATCCTGACCTCCTATCCCGTCCTCCTATCCCGACCTCCTATCACGTCCTCCTATCCCGTCCTCCTATCCCGTCCTCCTTTCTTGACCTCATATCCTGACCTCCTATCCTGACCTCCTATTCCGTCCTCCTATCCCGACATCCTATCCCAACCTACTATCCCGTCCTCCTATCCCGTCCTCCTATCCCATCCTCCTATCTCATCCTCCTATCTCGACCTCCTATCTTGACCTCCTATCCCGTCCTCCTATCTCGACCTCCTATCTCGACCTCCCATCGCGTCCTCATATCCCGACCTGTAATATGTGTACCAGGTATTGAAATATCTCCAGCCATACGGATATTATGTTAGAACATACATTTCCCATTGATTTGCATGGGACGTTAAACAAAAACCCCGACCCTCACAAATGGGGGAAGTTAAGGGTTAAATTAACTATCCTATATTTTAAGTGGACATATAAGTAACATGTGACCAAGTATTATCGAAATATCTCCAGCCGTTTCGAAGTTATGCAGTAACATATATTTCTCATAGATTTGTATGGGACTTTAAACATAAACCCAGCCCCTGGCAAATGGGGGTGAATAAGGGTTAAATCACCTATCCTATGTTTGTTGTTGACCTATAAGTAACATGTGTGCCAAGTTTCATGTTAATATCTTTAGCCATTTGGAAGTTTTTGTGGAACATACATACACACACACACACACACACATGTTGAGTTTTATATATACCGTATTTATCGGCGTATAACACGCACTTTTTAGGCTAAAATTTTTAGCCTAAAGTCTGTGTGCGTGTTATACGCCGATACACCCCCAGGAAAGGCAGGGGGAGAGAGGCCGTCGCTGCCCGCTTCTCTCCCCCTGCCTTTCCTGGGGTCTAGAGCGCTGCTGTCGGCCCTTTTCACCCCCTGGTTATTGGCGCCGCTGCCCGTTCTGTCCCCCTGACTATCGGTGCCGGCGCTGATAGCCAGGGAGAGAGAAGCGGTGCCGACAGCCAGGGGGAGAGAAGGGGCAGCGGCACCCATTGCCGGCGCCGCTGCCCCGTTGCCTCCCCCCATCCCTGGTGGCATAATTACCTGAGTCGGGTCCGCGCTGCTCCAGGCCTCCGTCGTGCGTCCCCGGCATCATTGCTATGCGCTGAACGGCGCAGCGCATGACGTCAGAGCGCCGCGCCGTGCATAGCAACGACGCTGGGGACGCACGACGGAGGCCTGGAGCAGCGCAGACGCGACTCAGGTAATTATGCCACCGGGGATGGGGGGAGGCAACGGGGCAGCGGCGCCGGCAATGGGGCACCTTCTCTCCCCCTGGCTGTCGGCGCCGCTTCTCTCCCCCTGGCTATCGGCGCCGGCACCGATAGTCAGGGGGACAGAACGGGCAGCGGCGCCGATAACCAGGGGGTGAAAAGGGCCGACAGCAGCGCTCTAGACCCCAGGAAAGGCAGGGGGAGAGAAGCGGGCAGCGACGGCCTCTCTCCCCCTGCCTTTCCTGGGGGTATATCGGGGTATACACGCGCACACACACACCCTCATTTTATCATGGATATTTGGGTAAAAAACTTTTTTTACCCAAATATCCTTGGTAAAATGAGGGTGCGTGTTATAGGCCGGTGCGTGGTATACCCCGATAAATACGGTATATATAGACTAGCTGAGTACCCGGTGTTGCCCGTTTTTTCCTTCCTAATCCTTGTGTGGGAGGAAAATAAACAAAGGAGGAAGCTTTTGACTTCATGTACAGTCCTCATATATTGTTGTCATATCCCGACCTCCTGTCCCGACCTCCTACACTGTCCTCCTATCCCGACCTCCCATCCTGTCCTCATATCCTGACCCGTAATATGTGTACCATGTATTGAAATATCTCCAGCCGTTCCTTCCTAATCCTTGTTGGGGAGGAAAATAAACAAAGGAGGAAGCTTTTGACTTCATATCCAGTCCTCATATATTGTTGTCATATCCCGACCTCCTATCCCGTCCTCCTTTCCCGACCTCCTTTCCCGACCTCTTATCCCGTCCTCCTATCCCATCCTCCTATCTCGACATCCAGTCCTCTTATCCCATCCTCCTATCCCATCCTCCTTTCCTGTCCTCATATCTTGACCTCCTATCCCGTCCTCCTATCCCGACCTCCTATCCCGTCCTCCTATCCCGACCTCCTTTCCCGTCCTCCTATCTAGACCTCCTATCCCGACCTCATATCCCGACCTCATATCCCGACCTCCTATCCCGTCCTCCTAGCCCGACCTTCTATCCCAACCTCATGTCTCGTCCTCCTATCCCGACCTCATATCCCGTCCTCCTATCCCAACCTTCTATCCCGACCTCATGTCTCGTCCTCATATGCCGACCTCCTATCCCAACCTCCTATGTCGATCTCCTATGTTGATCTCCTATCCCGACCTGTAATATGTGTACCAGGTATTAAAATATCTCCAGCCGTAATGTGGGAACATACATTTCCCATTGATTTGCATGGGACTTTAAACGAAAACCCTGACCCTCACAAATGGGGGTAGTTAAGGGTTAAATTAACTATCCTATATTTTAAGTGGACATATAAGTAACATGTGACCAAGTATTATCGAAATATCTCCAGCCGTTTGGAAGTTATGCAGTAACATATATTTCCCATTGACTTGCATGGGACTTTAACCCCTTAAGGACGCAGGACGTAAATGTACGTCCTGGTGAGGTGGTACTTAACGCACCAGGACGTACATTTACGTCCTATGCATAACCGCGGGCATCGGAGCGATGCCCGTGTCATGCGCGGCTGATCCCGGCTGCTGATCGCAGCCAGGGACCCGCCGGCAATGGCCGACGCCCGCGATCTCGCGGGCGTCCGCCATTAACCCCTCAGGTGCCGGGATCAATACAGATCCCGGCATCTGCGGGAGTTCGCGATTAAAATGAACGATCGGATCGCCCGCAGCGCTGCTGCGGGGATCCGATCATTCATAACGCCGCACGGAGGTCCCCTCACCTTCCTCCGTGCGGCTCCCGGCGTCTCCTGCTCTGGTCTGTGATCGAGCAGACCAGAGCAGGAGATGACCGATAACACTGATCTGTTCTATGTCCTATACATAGAACAGATCAGTATTAGCAATCATGGTATTGCTATGAATAGTCCCCTATGGGGACTATTCAAGTGTAAAAAAAAATGTAAAAAAATGTAAAAGTAAAAGTAAAAAAAAAGTGAAAAATCCCCTCCCCCAATAAAAAAGTAAAACGTCCGTTTTTTCCTATTTTACCCCCAAAAAGCGTAAAAAACATTTTTTATAGACATATTTGGTATCGCCGCGTGCGTAAATGTCCGAACTATTAAAATAAAATGTTAATGATCCCGTACGGTGAACGGCGTGAACGAAAAAAAATTAAAAAAGTCCAAAATTCCTACTTTTTTAATACATTTTATTAAAAAAAAAATTATAAAAAATGTATTAAAAGTTTTTTATATACAAATGTGGTATCAAAAAAAAGTACAGATCATGGCGCAAAAAATGAGCCCCCATACCGCCGCTTATACGGAAAAATAAAAAAGTTATAGGTCATCAAAATAAAGGGATTATAAACGTACTAATTTGGTTAAAAAGTTTGTGATTTTTTTTAAGCGCAACAATAATATAAAAGTATATAATAATGGGTATCATTTTAATCGTATTGACCCTCAGAATAAAGAACACATGTCATTTTTACCAGAAATTGTACGGCGTGAAAACAAAACCTTCCAAAATTAGCAAAATTGCGTTTTTCGTTTTAATTTCCCCACAAAAATAGTGTTTTTTGGTTGCGCCATACATTTTATGATATAATGAGTGATGTCATTACAAAGGACAACTGGTCGCGCAAAAAACAAGCCCTCATACTAGTCTGTGGATGAAAATATAAAAGAGTTATGATTTTTAGAAGGCGAGGAGGAAAAAATGAAAACGTAAAAATTAAATTGTCTGAGTCCTTAAGGCCAAAATGGGCTGAGTCCTTAAGGGGTTAAACATAAGCCCTGCCCCTGGCAAATGGGGGTGAGTAAGGCTAGGTTCCTACTGTGGAATTTCTGGGCAGAATTTCTGCCGGAGATCGAGCCGGAGGCACTAGGACCGCGTGGACTACATTGCCCTCCGCATAGATGGCAATGCATTTCTGAGCAGATCTCCCAAATGATCTACCCAGAAATGCATTGTAGTCTATGGGGGCAGCAATGCAGTCTGCTTGGTCCTAACGCCGCCGGCTTGATCTCTGGCAGAAACTCTGCCATGAAATTCTGCAGTGTGAACCCAGCCTAAGGGTTAAATTACCTATCCTATGTTTGTTGTTGACATATAAGTAACATGTGTGCCAAGTTTCATGTTAATATCTTTAGCCGTTTGAAAGTTTTTGTGGAACATACACACATACATACATAAATACATACACACACAAACACACACACACACGTTAAGTTTTATATATATAGATTAGTAAATAAATCATTAGTAAATAAAAGTCCATGTTTGTAAACAAAAAAACGAATTGAGCTATTCTTGATGCTTATGGCCATGTAATAAACAAATAATGCAAATCCTGGAAAAAATGTTTCCCCACCTCACTACAGCTCTTTCCATTTTCTGTGTTAGGCTTCTTTCACATTACAAAATCCTCCGTTTTTAAACATCCGTAGGAAGATCCGTGTGAAAATCAGCTGAAAACGGCAGTGACAAAATTCTATACGTCCGTTAGAAAATCTCATTATAATCTATGGGATTTTCTAATATCCGTATGAATCCGTTATAGTCCGTTATTGACAACGGACGTTAGTTTGTTACAGAAGATAGTTACGGAAGAAATAGTTCATGAACTATTTCTTCCGTAACTATCTTCCGTAACAAACTAACGTCCATTATGAAAGCAGCCTTAGGGTGCGTTCACACTGAGTAATTCAAGAGGAATGTACTCAAGTAATTCCTCTTGAATTCTCCGCTCCAAATTAATTCACATCTCCTCTGCCCATTGACTTTAATGTTTTTTCCGCTGTCCTGTTCACACTGCGGAAATTCTGCTAGCGGAATTCCGACGCTGAATTCCGTTCCATTTGAAGAAAGAGCATGTTCATTCTTCAAGCGGAATCCAATAGCAGAAATCAATAGAAGTCAATGGTAAAAAAAAAATTCCACCCGACATCGTTTTCGCACGGAATTCGCGCGGAAATGGCTGAAAAACCCTTCACTTCTTTCTCCCCCATTTCCGTGCGCAATTCCGCACAAATTTCTCGCCAATTTCATGCAAATTTCTCGCAAATTTCGTGCAAAAATAAAATTCCTTTTTCCGCCCGTAAATTTTGTGGCGTGAATTCCTCTTGATTTACTCAGTGTGAACGCACCCTAAGACCTAACCTGGTCCCAAGGAACAACATGGTTTTAAAATCAGATTCAGCCATTGCAAAATGTTTGATTTTGGGCAGATATATAAATCATCCCTTGTCAGCAGTACTTCTCCAGGGGTGAAAAGGTGATGCGCTACTAAAAACCTAAAAAAACTCCCTGATAGTTCTGCTCCCCGCGAGACCCCCTTCTCTGGTGGCACTGAAGGGGGGGCCTCATTCAGTCCGGTCCCCCAGCCCCAAGTTAAGTCAGCTGGGGGAAGGGACACTGTCGCTTTTAGAGAAGCAGACGTCGGAAGGACGCACCTGACGTTACAGTCCCTGCTCCAGCTGCGCAGGAGGATGAGGATATCCCGCCGCCACCTAGAGATGGTGCATCCTCCCCGCAAGGTGAGGAGGTGGACGAGGCTGGAAAAGAATGACGGAGGGTCAGAGGTGAGAGTGGCGGGGGAGAGTTTGCTGGCTAGAAGAGCATGGAGCAGTGTTTCCCAACCAGGGTGCCTTCAGCTGTGGCCAAACTACAACTCCCAGCATGCCCGGACAGCCAAAGGCTGGGAAGAGGACAGGGGGTCTAAAGGAGGGACTTAGAGGGTCATTTTCAGGGTCATGATATCTGGCGAGGTATATTTAGGGGGCACATTGTGTGGCACAGTTATATTTAGGGGGTGCAGTGTGTGGCAGGGTTATAATGATTATTGTTGTCATACAGAGGATGTGGATTTGCTGACAAAGTGAGGACCCAATAATTTCTGGACATCAGACTCGGCAGAGGAAGATGTAGCTGGAAGAAGACCTGGCTTCTTGGACAGATGAAGAAGAAAAGAAAAGGAAAGACAACATAGAAGATGTCTCTTGTGAGTCAAATCACTGTTTAGTCTGTCTGTTTCCCATCATTGCTGTAGTCACTTGTAAAATTAGCAGGGGTTATTGGTGAAACTGTACCCCAATCTGCGGCTCTCTAGCTGTTACAAAATGACAACTCCCATAATGTCTGAAGCTCTCCAGGCATGATGGGAGTTGTAGCTTTGCAACTGCTGGAGAGCCACTTGAACCAAGGTGATTTTCAGACTATGCAGCCCATTTTAATTTCGGTGGGGGTCCGACTGCTGAGACATGGGCTGCATAGTCTAATATACCCAGGCCTATTTTTGGTCCCAGTCAGGCCCTGCTTGCCACATTAATTGTAGTGTGTTGTGTGACACGCAGCTGCCCTGCACTTGAGAAGACAACTGACAAGCCGCTTTGTCCAAATCACTATCCTGGCCAGCCCGCCACAGCCAGTACGGCAGTTTATCCCTTAAGGACACGGCATGCTGTAAATATACGGCACTGCAGCATGTAACTTTGCGCACAGCGCCGTACATTTAGGGCTCGGCTATGAAGTGAGCGCAGGAGCTCTGGGGTTAGTTGGGGGGCCTAGGGATACTTTTTGCATCAGGGCCCTATGGTTTCTAGCTACACCCCTGCTTTGTGATGTTGGTCATTAGATGAGTGTAGCTACTGCTCTGCTGATTACTTGTCTCCACTACTGCCAATGATTTGCACCTTCTTCTGACTTTACATATATATCAAGTGAAAGTCAACAAAGTGAAGCAAGTGCAGATGTAGCCCATTTACATGAAGATGCAAACAGGACAACATCACATCAAAACTCAACCAATTTTCATACCTATATAGGATCAAAAAAGAATCCCACTGATCTTAGGACACTACTCCCAGGACCCTGAGAACTATAAACATTAAAAAGAAATCCTGAACAATTCCCCTTTGACCTGATTCTACTTACACTAGAAAAACACAAAAGAAATTAACAAACCTTAAGACTCAAATCAATTTCACTGAGGATAATTTGCTCATTGACCAGACATCAAAACATATTACTCAAATTCAAACGGACATCAATGGCAAACTAACAAGACCTCAAGGACTAGGGGCACAAATAAAATCTTACAAAGAAATGTACCAAAACAAGGGGTCCACTGTAAATGTATCCCAAATGACATACATACATACACAGCAAGGGACACAGAGAAACAAATGCAGACCATTGGGATGATCTATCAGAGGAAAAGTGCTCCACTTTTACTCTGAACCGGTTTGGACAGATCCCTTTCCCATATTGCTTGCATTAGGATCAGAATCACAACATGGTTTCAGATCACACAGCAAACCTTCTAAGGTATCTACTGATAACACTCAATAAGGTCTTCTGTATTGCCCTACGTTTAGAACTCACTTTTTTAAACTAGATAAGCAATTTTTTAGAGGCATTAGGACATGTTCATTTGATGGAATTTCCATGCAGAATTCTGGTGGCAGATGTTTATGCTTCGAAAATCCCGATTCTGGAGTACGCAGAAAGAATAGACATGTCCATTCTTTCTGCAAAGTCTGCATGGAAATGCATTGCCGTCTGTCAGATGGTACATTCCCGAGTGGTCCTAGCGCTGGTATGTTCTGCCGGTGCTCTGCTGTCAGGGCAATGTCCGCACAGACATTTTGAGAGCGGACATTGCCTGTCTAAACATAGCCTTAAAGTATACCTGAATTTCAAAAAAATGAAAGAATAACAAAAGAACACTCTGGTCTTTACTTGATTAATGGTTTTGCATCTCTAAATCTATAGATCAGTGCTGTTATGTTTCTATTTTCCCAGTTGTCACTGCCAGTTCAGCTTCCACTCTTTTTGCAGCTCTGTGTTCTTCAGTGGGCTTGAACCTGCTTTCTGTCCTCACTTTCTTTAACCCCTTAAGGACCAGGCCCATTTTGGCCTTAAGGACTAGGCCAATTTTATTTTAGCATTTTTGTTTTTTCCTCCTCGCCTTCTAAAAATCATAACTCTTTTATATTTCCATCCACAGACCCATATGAGGGCTTGTTTTTTGCATCACCAATTTTATTTTGTAATGACATCACTTATTTTACCATAAAATGTAATACCATAAAAAAACCGCAATTTAGCAAGTTTTGGAAGGTTTTATTTTCTTTATGATAGAAATGACATGTTATTTTTATTCTGTGTGTTAATATGATTAAAATGATACCCATGATATATGCCTTTCTATAATTGTACCACTTTAAAAAAATCTCAAACGATTTTAAAAAAATTAGAATGTTGGAAATTGCCCTATTTTGACCACTCATAACTTTCAAGATTTTCCGTTTATACGGGGCGGTATGAGGACTAATTTTCGCGCCGTAATCTGTAGTTTTTATCGGTACCACTTTTGCTTATGTTTTACTTTTTATGAATTCTTTAAATTCTAAAAATGCAGCAAATTTGGACTTTTTAAAAAAAAAATTATGTTTACACTGTTCACTGTACCGGATAATTAACAATATATTTTGATAGTTCAGACTTTTACGCATGCGGCGATACCAAATATCTTTATTTTATTTTTTTTACGCTTTTTTGAAGCAAAAATGGGAAAACTGATGATTTATGTTTTTATTGGGGGGAGGGGTATTTTTCAAATTTTTTTAACTTTTTATTTTTGTAACTTTTTTTACACTATTTATAGCAATCTTTTGATTGCTAAGGCTGCTTTCACACTATAAAAATGCATCCGTTACAAACGTCCGTTAGAAAAGCCCTGGTAAACGGCCGTTAAACAATCCCATTAAAGGGGTATTCCAGGCCAAAACTTTTTTTTATATATCAACTGGCTCCGGAAAGTTAAACAGATTTGTAAATTACTTCTATTAAAAAATCTTAATCCTTCCAATAGTTATTAGCTTCTGAAGTTTTATGTCTAACTGCTCTATGATGATGTAGCGTCCCGGGAGCTGTGCATGATGGGAAAATATCCCCATAGGAGCTACACAGCTCCTGGGACGTGAGTCATCAGAAAGCAGTTAGACAGAAAACAGCAACTCAACTTCAGAAGCTAATAACTATTGGAAGGATTAAGATTTTTTAATAGAAGTAATTTACAAATCTGTTTTACTTTCCAGAGCCATTTGTTTTAAAAAAAAAGTTTTGGCCTGGAATACCCCTTTAAAGTCTATGGGATTTTTTGATTATCCTTTATGACCCATTATAGTCCATCATGAATAACAGCCGTTAGTTGTGACGGAAGAAATAACGGCACATGCACTAATTTTTCTTCCATCACAAGAAACGGGTAAATTACTGGCCGTTATTTTTAACATTGGAGTCTATGGCTGACGGATGAGCCTTTATGTCATCCATTTGCACACAACTTATTATATCCATTATTACTTCTGAGCATGCTCAGAAGAGGTGACATCAGCAGACTCCTGCAGTGCGGAGGGAGGACTACTACTCCCATCATGGAACAGACTTGTTTCCATGATGGGAGTAGTAATTCCCCGTCTGCGGGAGTCTGCAGACAGCTGGGGAGGCTAGATTAGTGTTTGTACTACAACCCCCATCATGGAACAGAGTATTAAATATTACCCCCGCCTGCGCATTAAATATTTACCCGCTGGCGCGTTAAATATATACCCCCCGCCGGCGCATTAAATATATACCCCCGCAGCGCATGTATATGTGCCCTCGCAGCTCTTCTATATACACATGCCCCTACCGCCTTATGAATGAAAAGTATTTCTATTAGTAGAGCATAGTGTCGGCTCCCGGCACTATGCCCTGCTAATAGAAATACCTTTCATTCATATGGCGGCAGAGGTACATGTATGTAGAAGCACTGGGGGGGGGGGGGGGGGCAGATAACGCTATATGTCTGCCCCCCACAGCTCTTCTATATACATATGCCCCTGCCACCATATGAATGAAAAGTATTTCTATTAGCAGCGCATATAGACGGCTCCCGGCACTATGCACTGCTAAAAGAGATACCTTTCATTTATATGGCAGCAGGTGTGTATGTATATAGAAGCACTGGGGGGGCAGATAATGCTATATGTCAGTGCATCTATATACATATACCCCTGCTGCCATATGAATGAAAGGTATTTCTATTAGCAGCGCATAGTGCCGGGACCCTGCTCTATGCGCTGCTAATAGAAATACTTTTCATTCATGCAGCGGCACGGGCATGTGTATATAGAAGAGCTGTGGGGGGCAGACAAATAGCGTTATCTGCCCCTCACAGTGCTTCTATATACATATGCCACTACAGCACAATGTATGAAAAGTATTTCTATCAGCAGCATCGGGCGGCTGATGCTGCTGCTAGAATGCTTTTCACATATAGCGTTGCAGTGGCATAGGTATATAGAAGCATACACATGCACCGGTGGGGGGTATATATTTAATGCGCAGGCGGGGGTCCTATCTAATGCGCTGCTGGGGGGGCTAGATATATAGGCTATATATCTGCCCCCTCTGCAGTGCTATATATCTTGCCCCCCCCCCCCCCCCCCGCCCACAGAGCTTTTAATATAGATATGGCCCCTGCTAATCCCAAAGTTCATTTTTCAATCTCTCACTGAGAGCCCTGATTGGCTCCTCAGTACCGGCCATTCAGGGCTCCCCGCGGGGGATTCAAAAATGAGAGTTAAAACACACTATACATTGCAAGGTTGCGGAGCATGCCGCCCGCTCCCCTGCTTAATAACTTTTGATTGCATCATGTCTCAGAAGTGAAACCCAGTGCGATCAATCCCTCAGCCCTGGTACTACAACCCCCATTATGGAACAGAGTCTGTTCCATGATGGGGGTAGTAGTACAAGCACTATTGTGGCCTCACCAGCTGTCTGCAGACTCCTGCAGCCAGGGAATTTCTACTCCCATCATGGAAACAAGTCTGTTCCATGATGGGAGCAGTAGTAGTCCCGTCTGTGGGAGTCTGTAGGCAGAGGTGTTTGACCAAATATGAGGGATAAGCGGTCTTAATGGATGAATATTTATTTAGCCGTTAGCTCCCTTTATTTCATCCGTTATTAAACGTCCGTTTTTACACAGAAAATGGACATTTAATAACGGATGAAGGCTCATAGTGTGAAAGCAGCCTAATACTGTTTAGTGCTATGCATAGGGCATAGCACTGATCAGTAATATCGGTGATCTTCTGCTCTGGTCTGCTCGATCTCAGACCAGAGCAGAAGACCCCTGGAGATGGATGGAGGCAGGTGAGGGGACATCCGCCCGCCATTATGGATGATCAGATCCCTGCAATCCGATCATCCATTTAAAGTACCGCACTGCCGCAGATTTCGTGATTTGTATTGATCGTGGATGTCCGCCATTACCGGCGGGTCACTGGCTGCAGATAGCAGCCGATATCTGCCACGCATGACACGAACACCGGTCCGGTGCTTGCGGTCATGGCGGAGCATAAATGTACATCATGGTGTGTTAAGTACCACGGCACCATTACGTACATTTACGTCCATTGTTGTTGAGGGGTTAAAGGGGTACTCCGGTTGGAAAAAAAAAATTCAATCAAATGGTGCCATAAAAGGACACAGGAAGTTCTTTTCTTTTTGAATTTATTTTCTGTTTGACCCCAGGTCTCTCTGGTGACACCTTTGTCTATGTCAGGAATTGTCCAGAGCAGGAGCAAATCCCCATAGGAAACCTCTCCTGCTCAGGACAGTTCCTGACATGGGCAGAGGTGTCAGCAGAGAGCACTCTGGTCAGGCAAAGAAAGAAGTTCACTTTCTGGCACTAGTTGATTTAAAAAAAAATAATAATGTTTTCCACCAGAGTACCCCTCTAAGGTAAAAACAGGCTGTGCCCTTAGGGGATTAAAACTGCCACTGCAGTTTTTTAACCAAAGTCAAAGGTGTTACCAGTAGGAAGGAGAAGTAAAAGTCCTTCCCTTATATTTCCCATTCCTTTTGAATACACCTCTGGCTTTGGCTCAAAAACTGCAGCGGCAGTTTTCCAAATTGAAAGTGTTATTAAAGGAGTACTCCACCCCAAGACATCTTATTCCCTATCCAAAAGATAGGGGATAAGATGTCTGATCATGGGTGTTCCCCCACTGGGACCCCTGCGATCTTTGTGCAGCACCTGGCATTCCTTTAGAACACTGGGTGTGGCAATGGGTGCTCATGATGTCATGGTCACACCCCCTTGTGACATCACACCATGCCCAATCAATGAAAGTCTATAGGAGGGGGAGTGACGCTGCCTCCCTCCCATAGAGTTGCATTGAGGGGGCGTGGTGTGACATCACAAGGGAGTGTGACCGTGACGTCACGAGCCCCCAGCACCACACCCAGCCTTCTAAACGAACATTGGGTGCTGCACAGAGATTGTGGGGGTCCCAGCGGTGGGCCCCCGCGCGATCAGACATCTTATCCCCTATCCTTTGAATAGGGGATAAGACATCTAAGGGCAGAGTACCCCTTTAAGGAGAGGATAGAAAAATAAAAGCGCAAAAATGAAAAATCCCTGCATCCTCAATAGATGTAGTGGTCGGTAACAGTTGTGACCTAAATGTACGGCTTGGTTTGGTGTACCAGGTGGCCACACCATACATTTATGTCTAATGTCGGGAAAAGGTTTATGCTAGAAACAAACATGCCCAGTGCCAGAATTGCGGTTTTGTTGTATAAACCCCAAAACAGTAACAAATAACAACTACAGCTCGCTGTGTGAAAAACAAGTCCTCACATTAACAGAAAACTAAAAAAGTTATAGCTGGTAGTATATGGTGATGCACAGCAAATAACAAATAACAAAAACAATATTTTTAAAAGCAGTAAAACATAACAAAACTGTAAACTGCTGTTTATGCTGTACAGTCAATATAACTTGAAAAAAATGGAATGCAAAAGTCAATGGGAAAAAAAAAGTTATAAAACACAAAAAGACTGTTGTCAAATGTCTGCAAAAGTTAGGGCAGTGTTCCCAAACCTATGGCTCTCCAGATGTTGCAAAACTACAATGGATGTCTAGAAGGGTTGCCCCCTGAGCAGTATTTTACTGGCACAGTCGGTATTTTTGCCACCCTGCCAGTATTTTTATATCAAAAATGCAATGGCCTGTATCTATCCAACCAAGCCTCCAACTCCCAGAATGTTGCACCATAACCTATACCAGTGTTTCCCAACCAGAGCACCTCTAGCTGTTGCAAAACTACAACTTCCAGCATTCTTGGACAGCCAAGAGCTGTCCGGGCATGCTGGGAGTTGTAGTTTTGCAACAGCTGGAGGCACCCCTGGTTGGAAAACACTGACCTATTCTATATCTGTGTGTGTATGTGTATGTATGTATGTATGTATGTATGTATGTGTGTATGTGTATGTATGTATGTATGTGTGTATGTTCCAGCATCACGTCCAAACGGCTTAGGATATTAACATGAAACTTGGCACACATGTTACTTATATGTCATCAACAAACATGGGATAGGTGATTTAACCCTTACTCACCCCCATTTGCCAGGGTCAAGGTTTTTGTTTAAAGTTCCATACAAGTCTATGGGAAATATATGTTCCAGCATAACTTCTAAAAGGCTGGAGATATTTCGATAATACTTGGTCACATGTTACTTATATGTCCACTTAAAATATAGGATACCCTTAACTACCCCCATTTGTGAGGGTCTGCGTTTTAGTTAATAGTTAATGATAGTTAATTACCTACAACCTTATATAAAAGATGGGTTTTTGTTTTAAGTCCCATGCAAGTACATGGGACTTCCAGTACCTTACTCCACAAGCTCCGCTCTGCATCTCCTGGTGAATGTGTCAGTCCGGCTTGCAAGCCACACCCCTCTCACAAAGAATGGACAGGATATGAGGTCAAGATATGGGGATGGGATATGGGGTTGGGCTATGAGGACGGGATATGAGGTTGGGATATGAGGTCGGGATTTGAGGTCAAGATATGAGGACGGCATAGGAGGTCGGGATAGGAGGTTGGGAAAGGAGGTTGGGATAGGAGGTCGAGATATGAGGATGACATATGAGGACGGGATATGAAGTCGAGATAGGAGGATGGGATATGAGGTCGGGATATGAGGTTTAAATAGGAGGATCGGATAGGAGGTCTGGATATGAGGACGGGATATGGTGTCAAGATAGGAGGTCGGGATACGAGGACAGGGTATGAGGTCGAGATATGAGGACGGGATATGAGGACAGGATATGAGGTTGAGATATGAGGACAGGATATGAAAAGAATATATGAGGATGGGATATGAAGTCAAAAGCTTCCTCCTTTGTTGATTTTCTTCCCCAACAAGGATTTGGAAGGAAAAACCGGGCAGCGCTGGGTACTCAGCTAGTACTACTATATAGTCCAACATGCTGGGAGTCGTAGCTTTCGTTTGGGGCAGCTGCCAAGCCACAGGTTGCATCAGGGCATGCTGGGAGTTGTAGTATTTGTTTGGGGCAGCTTCTGAGCCATAGGCTGTATCAGAGCATGCTGGGAGTTGTAGTTAGTAACTAACTGCAACCTCTGAATTTAATCTAAAAAAAAAGCGATCAAAAAGTCACATCAAAACAAAAATGGTACTGTTAAAACTACAGATCGGCCAAAAAACAAGCCCTCGTACAGGCTGTATAAGGAGAAATAAAGAAGTTATAGGGGGCAGAATAGGATGAAATTTCCCTCACATATGTGTATCCTGTTATGTTACGCATATATAATTATGCAACTAGCATGGGCGATATTTTTTGGCAAGAAAGGTGGCAACCCTAATGTCTAGGCATGATGGGAATTATAGTTTTGCAACAGCTGGAGAGCCACAGGTTACAGAACACTGAGTTAGGGGTTAGTTTTCACAATCAGCCCAGAGTCTAAAGGGTTAAAAAGTGATATAAACAAGCACACATGGATAACAAGTGGAAAGGCGGAGCGAGCACGTGACAGCTGAGTGAGCCGAATAGTGTGCCATTCCATAGTGCATGGCATAGGGAGCGGTGCCAATGTCATTCTTTATTCATGAGCACAACAATGCCTGGTGTTATGTAAAGGCAGGAAGCATGAAGCACCTTGTATACATTGTTTACTGGATGCTAAGCACAATACAAGGCATCCATTAGCCTCTGTGCACTGTGTGTTGTGTAAGTCACTCAGCTCACTTGCACAAACCGGTTTTTGCACACTTCCCTCCCTGGAGATAGCAGAGGCTGGTGAGGACAATCCAGGCCTGACGTGTCCCACGTGTTGTCAACATCTATTTAAATAGCAGGAGAGGGAGGAGGGGAGCCCTGCACGTCCGCAGCCCGGGGGTGACGTCACGGCCGCACAGGGTTAATGCTGAGCAGTCAGGCAGATGTGGGATGAGGGGGAGGAAGCGCCAGGTCAATAATGCTCTTTGAGCTGCACGTAAACTGTGTGCACATGGAAGGGGGAAGGGGCTGCACAAAGGAACGCTGCTTCTCTTACCTATTGGCTTGTGACGTGGGAGCTGGGAATGAGCAGCAGGACTTGTAGGGCAATAACAAGGACAGTCTATGGCTGGGTGTTAATAGTAATGGCAGCGTCCTTTACTGGCTTCCTAATAACAGCACTTGTGGCTTTTACTGCCAATTCTCTTACACCAATCACTTACACCAGGGGTCTCAAACTCAAATTATCCGGGGGCCACTGGAGGTAGCAGCTGGGTGAGGCTGGGCCGCCTGCGTCCCTTACATATAATGCCCCCATCATGCGCCCCTCACATATAATGCCCCCATCATGCGCCCCTCACATATAATGACCCCATCATGCACCCCTCACATATAATGCCCCCATCATACGCCCCTCATCATCCAACAGAAACACCCCCATCATCCACCAGCAACCCCCCCATTCCCCCTACGGCCGTGTGGTAATAGCATGAGCTGACAGATGATGGGGGTGCTAATTCTGGGGGTTCCCCATATTAGGTAGTAGCAGGTTCACCACATTAGGTAGTAGCAGGTTCCCCACATTAGGTGGTAGCAGGTTCCCCACATTAGTTGGTAGCAGGTTCCCCACATTAAGTTGTAGCATGTTCCCCACATTAGGTAGAAGCAGGTTCCCCACATTAGGTATTAGCAGGTTCCCCACATTAGGTAGTAGCAGGTTCCCCACATTTGGTAGTAGAAGTTTCCCCACATTAGGTAGAAGCAGGTTCCCCACATTAGGTAGAAGCAGGTTCCCCACATTAGATATTAGCAGGTTCCCCACATTAGGTAGTAGCAGGTTTCCCACATTAGGTAATAGCAGGTTCCCCACATTAGGTAGTAGCAGGTTCCCCACATTAGGTAGAAGCAGGTTTCCCACATTAGGTAGAAGCAGGTTCCCCACATTAGGTAGAAGCAGGTTCCCACATTAGGTAGTAGCAGGTTCCCCACATTAGTTAGTAGCAGGTTCCCCACATTAGGTAGTGGCAGGTTCCCAACATTAGGTAGCATTGTCGCTCCCCCCCCCCCAACTCTCTCACACACACACAGACACACACACAGACAGACACCCCACATGCGCACACACACACACACACACACACACAGAAAGACACCCACACATGCACACACACAGACAGACACACACACATGCACACACACACACACACACAGACAGACACACACACATGCACACACACATAGACACGCTTACCTGTCCTACGCTGCGCTTCTCTCCGGCGGCGGCCTGACGAGTGACGTTACTGACGTCCTCCTGTGCGGGTCTGTGGAGGGACGCCATCAGACTCGGGCTGGCCGGCCAACCGGAGACCGGGAGGAGGAGGGTGGAGTAAATGAAGCCTTCCGGCATTTAGCGCTGCTTGCCGAAGCAGGGCTAAATGCCTGAAGAAACCACCTGCCCGGCGCTCGGAACTGCATGTCCCGGGCAACGGCAATACAAATCACACATCCCTGGTACGGACCACAAACGTTCGTTCCGCAGGCCTCAAATGGCCCGTGGACCAGGAGTTTGAGACCCCTTATTGGTGCTTTATTTCTAATATTGGTGGTAATGTATCCTGCCACGTCCAACATCTGTGACTAGTCATCCATGCCATTCAGATAACCCGCTTCTTTCTTCATGTACTCCATGATGTCCTGTCCACCTGACATCTGTCACAAGTCATATGACAATTGTACCTTTACAGTGGAGAACATAAATGATACTGGTACTGCTCCATGGAGGTCAACATTACTGTTTGCCGGTTCTAACCATGAGGGTATTTATCCATTCTTGTTGTGGAAAGCTATTTGTGTAGATTGTTTTTTGCTGTGTTTTGTGCCAAGGTTATCATTTTGATGTACAGCCTTTGATAGCTTTGGCGCAAAAAACATATCTTCCAGTCACAGCTTTTTTGGAAGTGTGGTCTGAGCTTACTTAGAGGTTTGCGAGTTTTGAAAGCCCTTTGCGCTCAAAATTTGTAATGTTTTTGGAAAGTTGCAGATTTGTTACCACTGCACTTTCCTGACTAAATAATCAACTAAAATAAAAACTTTAGATTTTAATCTATTTTGTTTGTCGCACAAGAAAGCACAAAAAGTGACTGCAAGACAGATGTAACAAAAGTAAAAAATATAACCTGTCCAAACAGCTTGATAAATTTACCCTCATGTCAGAACTGTATGTCGGAGGTATACTTTGGGATGCCAACAAAAACATATACTGTGGTGTACCCTTGACAGGATCATACACTTTAACCCCTTAAGGACTCAGCGTTTTTCAGTTTTTGCATTTTCGTTTTTACCTCCTTACCTTTTAAAAATCATAACCCTTTCAATTTTCCACCTAAAAATCCATATTATGGCTTATTTATTGCAGTGACATTAGTAATTTTACCGAAAAATCCACTACAAAATGGGAAAAAAATTATTGTGCAACAAAATTGAAGAAAAAACGCCATTTTGTAACTTTTGGGGGCCTCTGTTTCTATGCAGTTAAAGGGGTTATCCACCATAAGGTGATTTTAGTACGTACCTGTCAGGCAGTAATGGACATGCTTAGGAAGAATCTGCGCTTTTCTTGGGGCTAAATGGCTATGTCATGAGATTACCATAATACTGTGGCTAGCTTTTTGTGAACTTGTATTTCCTGTTTGACTTTTCTTTTTTTGACTACAAATCCCACAATTTCATTTTCCTCCCTCTCACACATCAGCCACCCCACCCATTGAAACAAAAGACCTGTGGTTTTCAATCAGGGTGCCTACAGCTGTTGCATAAGTTTCAAATTGATCCCTCCACGCATTGCAAGCTGGGAAAAATCCGAGACAACAGTCATTTTGTATGCTGTTAAAAATAAATATTGGGGTGCAAATCACAGAAGCATTGTGAGAAAACCATCACACACTGGTACAGACACTATATTATGAACTACACTAACTTCACAGCCCCTGTAGCATAGTCAAATAAAAAAAAATCCTGGAGTACCCTTTAATTATTCGGTAAAAATGAAACCTCATCATTATTCTGTAGGTCTATACGATTAAAATGATACCCTACTTACCGTATTTATCGGGGTATACCATGCACCGGCCTATAACACGCACCCTCATTTTTCCAAGGAAATTTGGGTAAAAAAGTTTTTTTCTACCCAAATATCCTTGCTAAAATGAGGGTACATGTGTGAGTGGGTATATCTCAATAAAACAGTTTCTGGCCCCGCAGAAGCCACTTTAGTTCAATGATTTAAAGCGGGCATTTTAAATCATTAAACGGAGGCAGCTTCTGTGGGGCCATAGTCCTGCCGCCGCCTGATTCCATCCCCTATCCCTCGTTTTATAGTTACATGTCACTGTCCCGCCGCTGCCCGATTCCCTCCCTGTCCTGGGGTTGCATGTCCCGCTGATGCCCGATTCTCTCACCGTCCTCGGGTTGCATGTCTCGCCAATGCCCGATTCCCTCCCCGTCCTCAGGTTGCATGTCCCGCCAATGCCCGATTCCATCCTGGTTACTGCGCTCTTTATGGTCCTGCAGCATCACCTTATCTGTCACTGTGCGCCGCGCACAAGTGGCGTCCTCAACGCGACATCACTCGTCAGTCAGTGCGCGACGCACAGTGACAGAAAAGAGCGCGGTCACCAGGATGGAGTCGGGCATCGGAGGGACAGGCAACCCGAGGACGGTGAGGGAATCGGGCATCGGCAGGACATGCAACCCGAGGACGGTGAGGGAATCGGGCATCGGCGGGACATGCAACCCGGGGACGGGGAGAGAATCGGGAAGCGACAGGGACAGTGACATGTAACTATAAAACGGGGGATAAGGGACGGAATCGGGTGGCGGCGGCAGGACTCTGGCCCCCACAGTTCAATGATTTAAAGTGCCCTGTTACGCCGAGCGCTCCGGGTCCCCGCTCCTCCCCGGAGCGCTCGCTACACTCTCTCCGCTGCAGCGCTCCGGTCAGATCCACTGACCCGGGGCGCTGCGATTCTGCTGCCAGCCGGGATGCGATTCGCGATGCGGGTAGCGCCCGCTCGCGATGCGCACCCCGGCTCCCGTACCTGACTCGCTCTCCCTCGGTCCTGTCCCGGCGCGCGCGGCCCCGCTCCCTAGGGCGCGCGCGCGCCGGGTCTTTGCGATTTAAAGGGCCACTGCGCCGCTGATTGGCGCAGTGATTCCAATTAGTGTCTTCACCTGTGCACTTCCCTATATCACCTCACTTCCCCTGCACTTCCCTGCCGGATCTTGTTGCCATTGTGCCAGTGAAAGCGTTCCTTGTATGTTCCTAGCCTGTGTTCCAGACCTCCTGCCGTTGCCCCTGACTACGATCCTTGCTGCCTGCCCCGACCTTCTGCTACGTCCGACCTTGCTTCTGTCTACTCCCTTGTACCGCGCCTATCTTCAGCAGCCAGAGAGGTTGAGCCGTTGCTAGTGGATACGACCTGGTCACTACCGCCGCAGCAAGACCATCCCGCTTTGCGGCGGGCTCTGGTGAAAACCAGTAGTGACTTAGAACCGATCCACTAGCACGGTCCACGCCAATCCCTCTCTGGCACAGAGGATCCACTACCTGCCAGCCGGCATCGTGACAGTAGATCCGGCCATGGATTCCGCTGAAGTTCCTCTGCCAGTTGTCGCTGACCTCACCACGGTGGTCGCCCAGCAGTCACAACAGATAGCGCAACAAGGCCAACAGCTGTCTCAACTGACCGTTATGCTACAACAGTTACTACCACAGCTTCAGCAGTCATCTCCTCCGCCAGCTCCTGCACCTCCTCCGCAGCGAGTGGCCGCTCCTGGGCTACGCCTATCCTTGCCGGATAAATTTGATGGGGACTCTAAGTTTTGCCGTGGCTTTCTTTCCCAATGTTCCCTGCATCTGGAGATGATGTCGGACCTGTTTCCCACTGAAAGGTCTAAGGTGGCTTTCGTAGTCAGCCTTCTGTCCGGAAAAGCCCTGTCATGGGCCACACCGCTCTGGGACCGCAATGACCCTGTCACTGCCTCTGTACACTCCTTCTTCTCGGAAGTCCGAAGTGTCTTTGAGGAACCTGCCCGAGCCTCTTCTGCTGAGACTGCCCTGTTGAACCTGGTCCAGGGTAATTCTTCCGTTGGCGAGTATGCCGTACAATTCCGTACTCTTGCTTCAGAATTGTCCTGGAATAATGAGGCCCTCTGCGCGACCTTTAAAAAAGGCCTATCCAGCAACATTAAAGATGTTCTGGCCGCACGAGAAATTCCTGCTAATCTACATGAACTTATTCACCTAGCCACTCGCATTGACATGCGTTTTTCCGAAAGGCGTCAGGAGCTCCGCCAAGATATGGACTCTGTTCGCACGAGGCGTTTCTTCTCCTCGGCTCCTCTCTCCTCTGGTCCCCTGCAATCTGTTCCTGTGCCTCCCGCCGTGGAGGCTATGCAGGTCGACCGGTCTCGCCTGACACCTCAAGAGAGGACACGACGCCGCATGGAGAACCTCTGCCTGTACTGTGCTAGTACCGAACACTTCCTGAGGGATTGTCCTATCCGTCCTCCCCGCCTGGAAAGACGTCCGCTGACTCCGCACAAAGGTGAGACAGTCCTTGATGTCTACTCTGCTTCTCCACGTCTTACTGTGCCTGTGCGGATGTCTGCCTCTGCCTTCTCCTTCTCTACCGTGGCCTTCTTGGACTCTGGATCTGCAGGAAATTTTATTTTGGCCTCTCTCGTCAACAGGTTCAACATCCCAGTGACCAGTCTCGCCAGACCCCTTTACATCAATTGTGTAAACAATGAAAGATTGGACTGTACCATACGCTTCCTCACGGAGCCCCTTCTAATGAGCATCGGATCTCATCACGAGAGGATTGAACTTTTGGTCCTCCCCAATTGCACCTCGGAAATTCTCCTTGGACTTCCCTGGCTTCAACTTCATTCCCCAACCCTGGATTGGTCCACTGGGGAGATCAAGAGTTGGGGGCCCTCTTGTTCCAAGGACTGTCTAAGACCGGTTCCCAGTAACCCTTGCCGTGACTCTGTGGTTCCCTCAGTAACCGGTCTCCCTAAGGCCTATATGGACTTCGCGGATGTTTTCTGCAAAAAACAAGCTGAGACTCTACCTCCTCACAGGCCTTATGATTGCCCTATCGACCTCCTCCCGGGTACTACTCCACCCCGGGGCAGAATTTATCCTCTCTCTGCCCCAGAGACTCTTGCCATGTCTGAGTATGTCCAGGAAAATTTAAAAAAGGGCTTTATCCGTAAATCCTCCTCTCCTGCCGGAGCTGGATTTTTCTTTGTGTCCAAAAAAGATGGCTCCCTACGTCCTTGCATTGACTACCGCGGTCTTAATAAAATCACGGTTAAGAACCGCTACCCCCTACCCCTCATCTCTGAACTCTTTGATCGCCTCCAAGGTGCCCACATCTTTACTAAATTGGACTTAAGAGGCGCCTATAACCTCATCCGCATCAGAGAGGGGGATGAGTGGAAAACGGCGTTTAACACCAGAGATGGACACTTTGAGTATCTGGTCATGCCCTTTGGCCTGTGCAACGCCCCTGCTGTCTTCCAAGACTTTGTCAATGAAATTTTTCGTGATCTGTTATACTCCTGTGTTGTTGTATATCTGGACGATATCCTAATTTTTTCTGCCAATCTAGAAGAACACCGCCAGCATGTCCGTATGGTTCTTCAGAGACTTCGTGACAATCAACTCTATGCCAAAATTGAGAAATGTCTGTTTGAATGCCAATCTCTTCCTTTTCTAGGATATTTGGTCTCTGGCCAGGGACTACAAATGGATCCAGACAAACTCTCTGCCGTCTTAGATTGGCCACGCCCCTCCGGACTCCGTGCTATCCAACGCTTTTTGGGGTTCGCCAATTATTACAGGCAATTTATTCCACATTTTTCTACCGTTGTGGCTCCTATCGTGGCTTTAACCAAAAAAAATGCCGATCCCAAGTCGTGGCCTCCTCAAGCGGAAGACGCCTTTAAACGGCTCAAGTCTGCCTTTTCTTCGGCTCCCGTGCTCTCCAGACCTGACCCTTCCAAACCCTTCCTATTGGAGGTTGATGCTTCCTCAGTGGGAGCTGGAGCTGTTCTTTTACAAAAAAATTCTTCCGGGCATGCTGTCACTTGTGGTTTTTTTTCTAGGACCTTCTCTCCGGCGGAGAGGAACTACTCCATCGGGGATCGAGAGCTTCTAGCCATTAAATTAGCACTTGAGGAATGGAGGCATCTGCTGGAGGGATCAAGATTTCCAGTTATTATTTACACCGACCACAAGAACCTCTCCTACCTCCAGTCTGCCCAACGGCTGAATCCTCGCCAGGCCCGGTGGTCTCTGTTCTTTGCCCGATTTAATTTTGAGATTCACTTTCGTCCTGCCGATAAGAACATTAGGGCCGATGCTCTCTCTCGTTCCTCGGATGCCTCAGAAGTTGAACTCTCTCCGCAACACATCATTCCACCTGACTGCCTGATCTCCACTTCTCCAGCCTCCATCAGGCAAACTCCTCCAGGAAAGACCTTTGTTTCTCCACGCCAACGCCTCGGAATCCTCAAATGGGGTCACTCCTCCCATCTCGCTGGTCATGGGGGCATCAAGAAATCTGTGCAACTCATCTCCCGCTTCTATTGGTGGCCGACTCTGGAGACGGATGTTGTGGACTTTGTGCGAGCCTGCACTATCTGTGCCCGGGATAAGACTCCTCGCCAGAAGCCCGCTGGTTTTCTTCATCCCCTGCCTGTCCCCGAACAGCCTTGGTCTCTGATTGGTATGGATTTTATTACTGATTTACCCCCTTCCCGTGGCAACACTGTTATTTGGGTGGTCGTTGATCGATTCTCCAAAATGGCACATTTCATCCCTCTTCCTGGTCTTCCTTCAGCGCCTCAGTTGGCTAAACAATTTTTTGTACACATTTTTCGTCTTCACGGGTTGCCTACGCAGATCGTCTCGGATAGAGGCGTCCAATTCGTGTCTAAATTCTGGAGGGCTCTCTGTAAACAACTCAAGATTAAATTAAATTTTTCTTCTGCATATCATCCCCAGTCCAATGGACAAGTAGAAAGAATTAACCAAGTCTTGGGTGATTATTTGCGACATTTTGTTTCCTCCCGCCAGGATGACTGGGCAGATCTCCTTCCATGGGCCGAATTCTCGTATAACTTCAGAGTCTCTGAATCTTCCTCCAAATCCCCATTTTTCGTGGTGTACGGCCGTCACCCTCTTCCCCCCCTCCCTACCCCCTTGCCCTCTGGTCTGCCCGCTGTGGATGAAATTTCTCGTGACCTTTCCATTATATGGAGAGAGACCCAAAATTCTCTCTTACAGGCTTCTTCACGCATGAAGAGGTTCGCGGATAAGAAAAGAAGAGCTCCTCCCGTTTTTTCCCCTGGAGACAAGGTATGGCTCTCCGCTAAATATGTCCGCTTCCGTGTCCCTAGCTACAAGTTGGGACCACGCTATCTTGGTCCTTTCAAAATTTTGTGTCAAATTAATCCTGTCTCTTACAAACTTCTTCTTCCTCCTTCTCTTCGTATCCCTAATGCCTTTCACGTCTCTCTTCTTAAACCACTCATCCTCAACCGTTTTTCTCCCAAATCTGTTCCTCCCACTCCTGTTTCCGGCTCCTCGGACATCTTCTCTGTCAAAGAGATCTTAGCCTCTAAAAAGGTCAGAGGGAAAACTTTTTTTTTAGTGGACTGGGAGGGTTGTGGTCCTGAAGAGAGATCCTGGGAACCTGAGGACAACATCCTAGATAAAAGTCTGCTCCTCAGGTTCTCAGGCCCTAAAAAGAGGGGGAGACCCAAGGGGGGGGGGTACTGTTACGCCGAGCGCTCCGGGTCCCCGCTCCTCCCCGGAGCGCTCGCTACACTCTCTCCGCTGCAGCGCTCCGGTCAGATCCACTGACCCGGGGCGCTGCGATTCTGCTGCCAGCCGGGATGCGATTCGCGATGCGGGTAGCGCCCGCTCGCGATGCGCACCCCGGCTCCCGTACCTGACTCGCTCTCCCTCGGTCCTGTCCCGGCGCGCGCGGCCCCGCTCCCTAGGGCGCGCGCGCGCCGGGTCTTTGCGATTTAAAGGGCCACTGCGCCGCTGATTGGCGCAGTGATTCCAATTAGTGTCTTCACCTGTGCACTTCCCTATATCACCTCACTTCCCCTGCACTTCCCTGCCGGATCTTGTTGCCATTGTGCCAGTGAAAGCGTTCCTTGTATGTTCCTAGCCTGTGTTCCAGACCTCCTGCCGTTGCCCCTGACTACGATCCTTGCTGCCTGCCCCGACCTTCTGCTACGTCCGACCTTGCTTCTGTCTACTCCCTTGTACCGCGCCTATCTTCAGCAGCCAGAGAGGTTGAGCCGTTGCTAGTGGATACGACCTGGTCACTACCGCCGCAGCAAGACCATCCCGCTTTGCGGCGGGCTCTGGTGAAAACCAGTAGTGACTTAGAACCGATCCACTAGCACGGTCCACGCCAATCCCTCTCTGGCACAGAGGATCCACTACCTGCCAGCCGGCATCGTGACATGCCCGCTTTAAATCTTTGAACTAAAGTGGCTTCTTCAGGGCCAGAAACAGTTTATCGGTGTATAGCACGCAGATATTCTTTAAGCTAAAAATGTTAGTCTAAAATATGCGTGTTATACGCCGATAAATACGCTATATAGGTTTTATTTTGTCATACTTCTGGAAAAAATCATAACCACATGCAGGAAAATGTATACGTTTAATAAAGTCCTTTTCCGCATATGGGGATGTATGAGGGCTCATTTTTTGCGCCGTGATCTGAAGTTTTTATCGGAAGTATTTTTCTTTTGATTGGACTTTTTGATCGCTTTTTATTAATTTATTAAAAGTGTATGAAATGGTATGAAAAGTGACCAAAAATACGCAATTTTAGACTTTTGAATTTTTTTACGTGTACGCCATTGACCATGCGGTTTAATTAATGATATATTTTTATAGTTTGGACATTTATGCACGAGGCAGTACCACATATGTTTAAATTTTTTTTGCTATGTTACAGCTCCCATAGGGTACTATAACATTGCACACAGTGATCTCTTACACTTTTCGCTTCCATGCATTAACATGACATTGATCAGTGTTATCGCCACTCGACTTCTCCTGCCTGGATCTCAGGCACGGAGCAGTCATTCGGCGATCATACACGCAGGAGGCAGGTAGGGATCCTCCTGGTGTCCTGCAAGCTGTTCGAGATGCCGCGATTTCACCACGGCAGTCCCGAACAGCCTGTCTGAGCTGCTGGGATGCTTTCGGTTTCACTTCAGACGCGGCGGTCAACATTGATCGCCGCATCTGAAGGGTTAATATCGTGCATCACCGTGATTGGTGATGTCCGGTATTAGCCGCGGGTCCTGGCCATTGATGGCCGCTGGGACCGACCCGATATGATTCGGGGTCACCGCGTGACCCCGCATTGTATCGCGGGAGCCGGCGCAGGACGTAAATATACGTCTTGCGTCATTAAGGAGTTAAGAATACGTTCACATGTGTGGGATCTATAGGGCCGCCATCAGACGGATACAGCCGGTACCCCTGTAAGGGGCTCAGAACCCGCAGGAGGCCCGTCCGGGACCAAAACTCTCTTTTTTTTTTTCTTGTCAGTCAGTGAGTGACTGTCACTCACTGACCGCTGGGGGAAGCATAATTTTACACTGACTGACTGACTGACTGACAGCCAGTAACACTGTCCCTGCCGCATACCTCTGAGGCCGGCGGCCACTGCCACTTTGAAACTGCAGTGGTTGCCGGGAGGTGCTAAAGCAACATACATGCCCTGCATAGGCACGGCCGCAGCGCCATGACGCGGCGCGCCGGCCCTGAAATCGGAGGAGGGCGGCGCCCCGAAGAAGAGCCGGAGTGCAGTAGATGACTGGAAGCCAGGGGACCGACTGGCTGGCTGGCCAGAAAGATAACCACAGCAGGCTGCCTTCAATGCTCCGACCAGTTCTCCTCCAGTCTAGGGGCCTATTGCTCTGATCCATGGGCCCCTGTCCGGAGGGGCACAAAGGGGCCTATAACTACCTATGGAGGCACAAAGGGGGCCTATAAATATGGGGGCTCAAAAGGGGTCTATAACTACCTATGGGGGCTCAAAGGGGGCCTATAACTACCTATGGGGGATCAAAGAGGGCTATAACTACCTATGGGGGCACAAATTGGACCTATAACTACCTATGGGGGAACAAAGGGGACCTATAACTACCTATGGGAGCACAAAGGGGACCTATAACTACCTATGGGGCACAAAGGCAGCCTACAACGATGTATGGGTGCAGAAAGGGGGTCTATAACGATGTATGGGGGCACGAAGAGGGCCTATAACGATGTATGGGGGCACAGAGGAGGTGTACAACTATATATGGGGGCACAGAGGGGGTCTACAACTATATAGAGGTGGAGATTGTGCTGGAGAAAGGAGCCTAAAATGTTTGTTTGGTTGCTCTGACAGGTTCTGTGAAGACAAGTCTTGGCCAGGAGTCTTCATGATTCCCCGGGCCGGACAGTGGAAAAAAAAAAAGGAAATGTGAACGACTCAGATCAGAGAAGACGTCCCCTGTGAGTATCTAAATGTAATTGTAATCACGTATACAGTCTGCAGAGTGCATTCTGGTATCTATCTCTGTATGGTCAGTGGGGGTGATTTATCAGAACCTGTTCATAAGAAAGATGGAGCAGTTTCCCATAGCAATCAAAATATTCGAAAAATTTTAGGGTGGTTTCACAGTATTCAGAATAGGGTATATTAGATTATAGCAGAACATGGCACAGTAAAATACTTTGCAGCACACTGTTTTACTGCACTGCAATCTGCTGTAAAATAGTTAGAAATATTTCATTTGAAAAAAAAATGGGTTGGGGGTTGCCCTGGGGCGGACTCGGGGGAAAGAAACTGGGGGGGGGGGGGGCTGGCCTGTGTAAGGGGCCCCCAAATTTCTGATGGCAGTCCTGGGGAGCTCCAGGGAAAATTCACTACAGAAAATCTGCGGCAGATTACTTTAATGTCAATGTAATGTCAAAGCTGCAGAATTTAAGCAGCAGGAAACTAAGGGTAAATCCTGCACATGAGCATACCCTACAGAGGTTTTCCATATGGCAATGAAAGCTACTTAGTTCTTGCCGAAAGCAGTTTTAGGTCTTGTAGCATGAAGGAAATGCACCATTTATACATTTCTTGACTGGTTATGTGTGTGTGTGTGTGTGATGGGATGAGGGGATGTATACATATGTCTCCTTCCCATAATATGTAACATATTGGGGGGAATTTATCATTAGAGTAGAGTTTTTAGCAATTCAAACACCTGCTGCACAAGTGTGTGGTTTTCCCAGTTCCTGTGCAACATATATTATGTTGCACACATGTCTTCAAAAGTTTGCATAAATAAAAGCTCACACACATTTCTATGTCAGCTGGTCATTGGAGTTGCGCTACCACCCGGCGGCCCCTGTCTTGTTAAAGTTAGCAGCATCCTTTTGTCCCGATAAGATCTTTCAGGACAGAGGGATGTTCTTAATACCGATAGCAACTGCCCCATTGACCCCCCCCCCCCTGGATCCACCACTGACTGGACCTGGTGAATTGTGGGATAGAAGTGGGTGAAGTTAAAGGGGGCCCCAGACACTTTAAAAAAAAAAAAGAATATTACAAGTTATGGATACTAACTTTATGGTGATAGAACATTAATCCAGAGGATCCATGCAGTCGGAAGGGAATTTTTCCCATCATGGGGGAATTGGCATCAGCCTCATTATATGCTAGTCCTTAATGGTCAATACTATGGGTAACCAGGACTGATTGTCAGCCTCATTTATTAGTAATTAGACAATTAAGAAGTATTAGACAAAGACAATTTCTCTTGTTATCAGTTTCGTCCTATCTAGATCTACACCTATTATCTGAAGCTTATGCAGGTATACATCAATTATCTGTTCAATACAAACCAACTTTTACAGCTACATTTCTTGGACTCAAAAAGACTCAAAATGTTTTGATTCCTTTGCTATTGAGTGAAAGAAGTGGTGAAAAACAGATGTGGCTATATGGAAGCACTTTCTCCTGTAATTGCAGTGTGTTGCTTCAGGGCTTTGTTGATATATCTTCATTGTAGCTCACAGTGGCACTATATAGGTTAATGTGTCTTGTGAGATACATACAGCCCTTTACAAAAGACATGTACTATTTATGACAAAAAAAGTATTAAAAATAAAGCATTACAAAAATCTGCCTACAGGAAGATGTAAAAACTCTTTTGTAATGCAGATAGCCTAAATATTTCAGCAATGACATAGCCTGTAAGCATGGCGAAATGGCTAAATCCAAACAAGCCTCTCCGTGATGAACTATGTAATCACAATATTAATAAGAAAGCTGCAAATTTCTACTGTCACATTTGTCCGTGTTTATTTTTCTCAGTGACTGCAAACGTGCAGAGACATCTGTTTGCTCAAAGTAGAGCCGCACTTCCAAAGTTCACCTCTGTTTCTCTATACTGTTATTATTGCTGTTATTATTCCTCGCTGGCTGGTTTGTTCTTGAAATGGAATCTTTGAGAACTGCAGTAAAGAAAATAAATAAAAAAAGCCAAGAATGACTAGCTATAAAACACTGGCCAGAGCAAACCTAATATTAGCGCAAATATAGCATTAATCAGTAGTGGAAATTGAATTTTAGCCTATTGGTTCTAGAGTGCAAAGGGCGCCTCTATTTTTCCATTTGCCAGCAGGATGAGTATGCTCTGAGATGGGAGCTACTTATGAGAAATTCTTTATTCATCTGGAAATTAAATTGCAACTAAAATATCTTTTTCAATCAAAGCCGGTCTATTCTTTCCAACTATGTAGCCTTTTGATATACATCTTCCTAGATGAAACTGTTAAAGGGTATTACAGAATGATTTACCTAGAAGACAGGATATGAAATACACGCCATCAAAAAAGCAATTATATAAATAATTTTGAACTCATTAAATATACACCTCATGCATTAAATATGTGCATGCTGAATTATGTATCATTCCATTTATATTTTACATTTTCTGGTTGCCATATACAATCATGCTTATCAGGTACAAAAGAAACAAATAAAATGCTGCAATGTATTAGGATCAGTGCACGAAAACTAAGCACCTCAATCAATAGAGAAATGTATTAGAACCAAAGGGCTTAGGTTTTATAGGTCGGGAACATAATTCTAACATTTATTTAGCTGTGATTCATCAGGCAGAGTTTCTTCTAAATTAAATTGCAGTCAAGGTATCTGTCTGGGGGAAGAAAACGGCTGTAGGGAACAAAATGTAACAATTATTTACATAGAAGACAGGCAGTAGACATCTGTACATGTGAAATATGGACACCGCAGCACATGGTATTTGTGTTCCTCGTCACTAAGTGTGAATTTCACAAACAATATCTCAAGGAGAGAAGCTTTATCTTATAGGGTTTCCATATGTTGCCTGTCTTCTGCCATTATGCTACAAAACATATTGCTATCTCTACCGAAGCATATTTTATAATGTATATTAATATGTACATATAGACTAAAATGAGGAGTTATGTTACATTGTGCCAGAAAATTGTTCCTTGAAAAAAATATGTTAAGGTCTCATATGGCCTATTCATTAGCTTCCATGAATTATACAATATGTTTAGATATCATAGGGGGCACTTTAGGGATCTTTTCTCTGTTTTCTGAGAAAGAGAGAGACCGAGAAAAAAATAAAATAAAATAATAATTTGTCTTTTCATTTTACATAGTTACATAGTGAGAGATTTATTAAAACCTGTGTAAAGGAAGAGTGGTTCAGTTGCCAATAGCATCCAATCAGATTGGTTCTTTTATTTGTAAAAAGGCCTTTAAAAATGAAAGAAGCAATCTAATTGGTTGCTATGGAAAACAACACAACTCTTCCTCTACACAGGTTTTGCTAAATCCCCCCCCTATAGTTTATAAAGCTGAAATAAAATATATGCCCATCCAATTCAGCCTATAATCCTGTGGTGTTGATTCAGAACAAGTCAATAAAAAAAATGAGGTAGACGCCAATTTTTCACACCTTAGAGGAAAAAATCTCCTCAAGTCCTGGGTCAGTAACCCTTCTTGAGAGATTCATAGTCTTACTGCCTTTACAGTAGAAAATCCCTTTTTATGATAATTAGGAAACATTCCACACCCTTATTATAGATACAGTCTTGAGTTTGCAACACCTCTGATGTTAGGGTGAATTCTAACGTAGTAGACGTGTTTTCTGGATAGAGATGTTTCATTAGCAAGCACATGGATTTCTGCAATCCCTGTTCAGTTGGGACAGTCACAGAAATGGTTACATTTTGGTGGAATGTCCGGCCAAATAATTTCCAGCAGACATTCTGCAGAGAGTGGGCACCGGCAGAACATTCTGTAAAAGTGCCGTCTCCATAGAGGGCAATGTGTTTTTGAGCAGATTCCGCAGGAAGAATTGACACCAACAGTCCTAATTTTAGCAGGGTAATCCTGTGAACTGGAGAGAAAAAAGGACTAGGGTTAATTCTAACCCCACCAAAAAGAGGCAATTTTTGTGTTCCCAAGGTGGGGCGTAATGTCTGGATTTTAGCGATTTAAATTATACAACAACTCGTATCCATTTCAAGATAAAAGTGGCTGCTGTAGACAGGTAATTCTGCCACAGTTCCTGCCTATCTTCAACTGATCTGTGAAAAAGGCTAGTCCTATAACAAAATTACTATATATACATTATATCAGTTTCCTCCGTGTTTTTAATCATATGTTCATCTGTAAACAACAATTTACAGCTTCTCTAGCAGTAATCTCTACCTTTTGTAATTACATTGTAGCACTTATCTTGTACTGGCTCTACATTACAGCCTGTAATATAGTTGAACGCTGTGTTCACAGTTCTGGTAGTTATCACTGGAAAGAGTCGACCGTTCTTAGACACAATAATTACACCCGTCATATGCCAGACATTAGTTTACAATCACCTGCCTAGTATTGTGTAGGTGTGCTCTCTCACAAAGCATGGACTCCACAAGACCTCAAAAGGTATCTTGTGGCATCTGGCATCTATAGATTAGCAGCATATCCTTTAAGTCGTATAAGATGAGAGTTGGGTCAGACTTGTTTTTCCAGCTTATCAGTTCAGTTGGGCCTAGTGTATTGTATTATAAACACATAAATAGCAGGACCAAATGATTTCTAGCAGAACATTGCCCTGCTTAGAGCATCTTCCTTTTTCTACTGGCTTGTCTGCTGCCCACAGTGCATTTTATTGCCTTCTTTTCCCCAGGTAAAATCACATTGTGTTGTCCATTACAGTAATTCATCACCATCCAGCCAAGAACAGGATGCCAAAGTATACAGCGGTGGGCGCCATTCAATTTAGTGGCCCAAAACTCCATTTGGACTGCTTTCCATTGAAATAAATGGGAGCCTCTGTTTTACACCACAGTATATATCAACATTCTGTTATTGGCGGGATGCTAATGAATACATGTGACAGACAGCATAAACACATTGTGAACCTAGCCTAAGCGATGAACATGCACCTGGTCTTACATACAATAGATTAGTGTTGAGCGGCATAGGCCATATTCGAATTTGCGAATATATGGACGACTATTCGTCATATATTCGCTAAATTCGCATATTCGTAATATTCTCGCTTTATTTTCGCATATGCGAAAATTGGTGTATGCGAAAACTAACATATGCGAAAATTAGCATATGCAAAAATTAGCATAAGCAAAAATTCGCATATGCGAAAATTCGGACGCCATTCTCACACAGTAGTATTAGAGCCTTCTTTACACCACACAAGCTGGAAGCAGAGAGGGGTGATCACTGTGATGTGTACTGTGAAAAAGAAAACAAAAAAAACAAAAACACGAATATTCGTAATTACGAATATATAGTGCTATAGTCGCGAATATTCGCGAATTCGCGAATATGCGATATTCGCGAATAAAATTTGCATTGCGAATATTCGCAAGCAACACTACAATAGATGTGTTAGCTGCATCCATTTTCAGTAATCGCTTCATTCATGTTTGTTTAATAGTTAGTGGTATAAACTATTCCTAGATCCTAGACTCCTACTATTTATCTTTAGAAACTAAAGATTAGGCATGTTTAACACCTGAACAACACACAGCGTATATGTACACCCTGTTCACGATCTGGTTGTATTAGACTCAGACAAAAGCTAAGCACGCTTCATACCTGGTGAGTAATGGCTGTTATAAGCAGTGGATACACTGATAAGACTGAACCCTTTTTTTGCATTACATTACACACTATTGCATTATATTGATCTATCAGATTGGCACTCTATTGTTACAGTCTGCTAGGCAGGCTTTACCAATTACTTTAACAATTGCAGAGTCACAGAAGATAGCAGAACCAAGATAAGGCCTCAGACTGCCCTGGCAAACCATTGGCACACTGCAATTATATCGTGGAGGGCCTGAAGGGCCACGTAACACAAGTGAAGAGCAGGATTTACTGTTTAAATGTCACTATTGTTAAGGATCATGGCATTTAAACATGATAAACATCAGCATGATTGACCTATGTCTGTCTTTACCCGCAGATGTCAGCTGCTAATAGCAGTGGGGATCTTTTGATAATGATGCGGACCCTACTCTTGATACGACATCATATTCCCTCACCCACACCATGGTGGGTCATGTCAGAATGTCATGTGTCATGGGTCAGGAAAGGGTTAAGGGGTTAAGTCCAGTTTCTATTATACTCCTTTCCCCTGGCATCTACTATCTGAGGGAAAGTCAAAACCCATAGACATTCAATAGTCACTGACGGGCTTTTGCTGAATCAGTGAATTGAGCTTACATTTTTCTAATGAGTATGAGAACCCTTAAAGTGAGGTGTATTTACATCGTATAACAACACAGTGTCTGGTAAGAAGACTACTTTTTCCTAAATGCATATCACCACACAAAGGGTTGGGCAAACATGGAGCTAGAAAGGAATGTTGTAACATTTCAATTTAAAATCCAGCAGAAATGTGAATACAGATTTAAAATAAATATTTTTATTTCAATTAAAAGTTGCATCTACATATAGTTTTCATGACTTGGATGATTTATGTATTATAGTACCATGTCATTAGGAACGCCCCCTATTTGCTTCTCCAGTCAGAATCCAATAGAGGTATAATTAAGATATATTTTCATACTAAATTGTTGTGAAGTCAATTGTTCGTAGGATTCCTATACTAGGAAGGTTTCCTATACTAGGTAGGTGTTATTTTACTTCATGTTTTATAAGCATTGGGCCAAATGTTGGGGTAAATACCCCCAGTAGGTACAGAATGCTCCAGTAATTCTCCCACATAGGTAATGTCTCCAGTGATGCTGCCACATAGATAATGCCCCCAGTAGGTAGGTAGTAGATGATTCCCCCAGGTAGATAGGTAGGTAATGCCCCCAGTAGGTACATAAGTAGGTAGGTAATTCCTCCAGTAGGTAGGTAGGTATTGCCCCAGGTAGGTAAAGCGAGTTGTCCAACAAAGTAAAGTTGGTAAAATCAGAAGTGACCACATACATATTTGTAAAGGAGCACAATTATACTGTTTTTAGGTAAAAGGACCTCCATTCCTGTACTGTTCTCCCTCATGGATCTGATCACTTCCTTTACTCTCTGAGCTCTGACCCTGCTGTTGCCCGGCAACAGAGAACATACTTTTTCACAATCCCCTTTGCTTACATGCACAGTGGAGACCAACTACCAATCCTTTCTGGAGATTGCAGTTGAACTGAGCATGTGTGACCCACTTTAATGGGTTCTCTGTGGGTCATAACCAAGGGCAACATTTTTCAAAGTAATGCCAGCAAATGGGGGGATTGGTAAGTCTATATCTCTGGAGCATTTTCATAAATGTTTGTACATCTGAAATATTTTTAATTTCCCATAATCATCAATTTAAACCTATTTTTCTTAATGGGACAGCAAATTTAAGCATTTAAATTTATGTAATATAATTGTAGTGTGTGTTCATATTTTTCTATATGTTTATTGTCAGTGTAATGTGTATAACGGTCTCAGAGGAGTAACATTTATATTTTTTAAGCTAATTTCCCTTTGTGACTGGTATCAGGTTTCATTTAAATTGGTTCATTGTTTGTGGAGCTATTGGCAGCATGTGACCTTCTACTAAGAACAAATTATGTGTCGTTGTTAGCTAAACAGCAAAGTGTGTGTAGGTCAACAAATGATTGATAGGCTGGCGCATTTCAGCTATTCTTTTGATAAGCAGATAGATCTATTCTAATAGGCAAAATGACATGTTCATTTTCAATGTTGCTAAATCATCTTAAGGAGGTTGATGCTATATTGTGTATTAATGAATTGTTTTGACTTTCTGCATAATGGAAGCAAAAAAAAAATGATGAAGAATTTAATGCTATATTTTAATCAATTTAGAATTTAACCTTATAGATATATCATTGTGAGCAACTGGAATTTTTTTATTTTATAGAAGATACTGTAAACAATAAGGGATTTATAGAAAGATCAAAATTTAAAGCAGTGTGACCTTAAAGGGGAACTCCAGTGGAATTTTTTTTTCAAATCAACTGGTGCAAGAAAGTTAAGCAGATTTGTAAATCCCTTCTTTCTATTTAAAAATCTTAACCCTTCTAGTACTTATCAACTGCTGTATACTACAGATATACTACTGTCTGACAACAGTGCTCTCTATTAACAACTCTGTACAAGTCAGGTACTGTCCGGAGCAGGAGAGGTTTTCTATGTGGATATGATTCTAATCTGAAGCGAGAAAATAGGGGGGCTCAACCGGGGGGCTCAACCGTACAAAATTACAATAAATAAACCGGGGTGCTTCAAACAGTGACAAAACATATCACAAAGCAAGAAAAGAGAAAGAAACACTGTATAACAGTGCACACCCAAGATATTTAACAATCAATACTCTTTATTGTACAAAAGGTTACATTTAGTTACATCACACTCTAATGTAGACAAAGACATCTAAAAACATTTAAAAGACCCATAAAATGGACACAGTACAACACGGGGAGGAACCCCCTCACCCAAGTCCCGTCCTGCAAGAATAGTCAAAATAACAACAAAATAGGAATACTGTCTGCAAAATTACATTAATTGTAAAACCTCACAGGTTATCTATGTTATCATCTGTCCATATGGGAAATGCTATGTTGGGCAAACAGGACAACAACTAAGAAAGAGAATTCAAAAACATATATCGACTATTGCTCTGTCAAAAAGAGATAAAGAAAAAAACAAAACTCTTACTACAGTGGCAAACCATTTTTTGAAGTTTCATGGAGGACGTACCAATGGATTACAAATTATTGGTCATGAAAGAATCACAAATAATCTTAGGGGAGGTCCTATTACTAAAAAGTTATTAGTCCAGATGGATCTATGAATTGAGAGCTGTTTCACCAACAGGGTTAAATGAAGATCACATGCTTCATAAGGTGAGTAAAATGTGGCCAATTTTGGCCTGGGTAAAAGGAGACTATATGTGTATGTGGGCCTCTATATGTGATCTTTCTTCATCCCCCAGATCAGGCTTATCTATTATGATCCTCTTTATCATCGGATGAAGTCCACAGAGCTACATGAGCAAGTAAGTGTTATTATTGGTCTAGTGATGTGGGTTACACATGTAGTGGGGAAAAGAGTGTGTGCCATGGTGTTGGGTCAAGGGGTGTGGGGAGGGTGGGGTTGTGTGGGTGTGAGTGTGTATGGGGTGTGCTATACATGAGTGAGTATAAGGGGAGGGGGACATTATGGGATGAGGCGGAATATGTGTCCGTAGTATGCTGGTGGTGTTACATGTGTGAATGGGGGGGTGGCCACTTGGGAGAGTGGATGCAGTGTGGGCACATAGATCACTAGTTCAGCACAAATACACCACTTCACACATTACTTTATCACACTACACTTCCTCCCCCCTCCCCCCCCCTTCTCACAGTCTTACATTCTTACACAACACATATCATGCACCCATTACGCACTCCTTCATTAACATTTCACATATATATATTATAATACACTCACATAGTCACTTCCATCATAATATTCTCAGTCACTTCACAAGGGTGCTAGTTAGTTCACACATACTCCTATCTTCCACACGTATTATTCCACATTTACACACATTAACACATTCACAATCATGAGCACATTCACAGTCACCTCACTAGGGTGTTAATCAGGATACACATAGTCACATCTCCAGCACATGTAAAGCATGTACCATGGATTACCAAACATGATTACCTTATATCAATTTGATAGTACCCACCATTGTATAACACACTTCCTATCACTAGTGATGTGTGTGTTTTTTTGATTCTGGTGGTTCTCTGGTCTTCATCTTTATTTATTATAAATTTTGTATACTTACCTCCTATATGTGGTCACCAACCCTCAGTTATCAGGATGTATTGTATACATACATTTTTCTATAACTATTACTTTTTATTCATTTTTCCTTCATTATTTCAAAATAGGAGATGGATATTTCTTGGGATGAGGGACTTGGATATTTTATGACCACCTACTTGGATTATGTAATACAGTTTTGGAGTATGATACCTGGTCCTTGACAGCAGGACCATTATGAGGCCGAAGCAGAAAAATTTCTCCTTTGGAGGCAAAGAACCAAACATCAAGGACTTCCCGTAAGAGGGATTTAACACTTTCCTACGACTCATTCTGAATGTTGGTCCTTATACTTATAATAACTTTACCTTATCCACCTTCTTATAAAAATAAATAAATAAATAAATAAATAAAAAGCTCTCTTTTCAGAGCCTTGGGACCAAAAGACTGTTTTCTATATGAGGTCTACAACATGTGGGGCCATTGATTTTCTCCACATATGGACGGCTTCTCCTGCCTCCTTCCTTGTTTAAAGGATGATTGATCATATATATTTTTTATACAGATATATCTATATATAGATTTTTTTTTTTTTTGAAGATACCAATAAGGATACCTTGAATAATAAATCAAAACTGTATCTTACTTATATTCTTATAATAATGGTTACTTTCTGAATATATCTTTTTGCACTAAAATACAGTGTTAGGGGTGCGGGTTTCCTCTCACACGGCAGCTTTTATTCAGGTTTTCAGGATCTATGACACGGACATTGATGGGTAACAGAAACTATTATATTTTTTTATAAATTTGTAATATATATGCTTTATTCACTTATATATATATGCATATACGTATGTATATATATAGGATATAACAAAATAATTTCTTTATGCACCTAACATTAGTCTGGGAAACTATGTTTCCCCTAGGTATGATGTTAGTTATGTGTTCATCACGTACATTTGTCACATTGTACTGCATTTTATTCACTCACACTTACCTTTTTCCCTTCTCTTTATAATTATTTTGATACACTTTCCTTATTCTTTATTATTTGATTTACAACCTGAGGAAGTTACCTTGGTGTGACGGAACGCGTGGGGTCTGGTGGTCCTGTCCTGCACTTTTATACCTGGCTGCTCCTCTGTCTGCGGTTTGCTACCTCATCATCTATATTCATATGTATTTATATTTTGTACACTTACCTTGCATTCTTATATCTCTAGGCTAATTTATTATACCTTATTATGGTTCTGAGTGTACCTTAAGCAATTTATGCTTACCGCATAGTGCACTTTGTAGAAGCAGTTTTGTTGTTATTTTGACTATTCTTGCAGGACGGGACTTGGGTGAGGGGGTTCATGATTCTAATCTGGACAGTTCCTGACACGGACATGGGTATCAGTAGAGAGCACTGTTGTCAGACAGAAAATACATTTTAATAGAAGTCATTTACAAATCTGTTTAACTTTCAGGCCCCAGTTAATTCGAAAACATGTGTTTTCTACTTGTTTCCACTGGAGTTCACCTTTAACAAGGATTGTTTTTTAATCTATAAATGAAACCTACTGTACCTTTTTCATAGGTCATACATTGATGATATGTGATGTTGTTCATCCCAAAGGTGTTTAATTGGGTTGGGGTCAGGACTGTGCAAACTAAGGCTAACTCCATTCTATCTAACTCATTGAAATGAATGGGGTACAACACGGATCTGACAGGGATATGGCAGCAGGCAGTTTTGAAATTCTCCTCCCAGATCTGGTTACAGAATGCACATATTGTGGTGTACATGCACCCTCAATTACGCTGTGGTGAAGAAAGAAATTGAACTTAGTTTGCTGAATCATGTTGACTTTATCATTGGAATGTTTGCTAAGCAATACATACATGATATTGTCCAGCCCCATCAAAATTTAAATAAACAGCTTTCAATGTTATAAAATTACACCAGGTGTAATACTTATCTTAGCATTTCCTTGCAGCTTCCCTATATCGACACAACATGTGCCATTGTGGCAGTGATGTGCCAACACCACTGAGGTTACAATGACTGGCAGCAGTGGTCACATGTCTTATCCACATAATTGCAGGAACCAGGTGAAAAGAGGGTGTTGCTATAAAAATAAACGTCATACTTACCTCTTTCTTTTTCCTGTGATTCATCACCCCCACAGGAACTGCAGTCCTCAGCCAATTACTGGGCAAGTAGGGTAGTCCCTGTGGGGATGATGCATCACAGGAACAAGGAAAAAGGAATGATGAGCGGAGTCTAGGAGCCCTCTGAATGGCAGCTGAAAAGGATAGTGGGAGGAGAATATCACTTCTTTTTTTATTTTTATAGCACCCCCAATCATATCTATTTTCTTAATTCCTGGATAACCCCTTTAAAAGCATGTGTAGTTAATTTGCAATGTATGCATTTGTCTGTGCATTAGTAGTTTTTACCGACAAAGCATAGTGACAGTGTGGTTTAGGGGAAAGGTAACCAAAAAGAAGTGGCCCATATTTTTCCAGGATGAGTAAATATTTAGATGACTAAGCTATTACAGGGGCGAGTTCTGAGGTAATGATAACGTTTCAGAATGGGATTCTCTTTCTCAGAAGTTTCATGATTATTGTAATTTCCTGATTTTGCAATGTTGAGCTTCTTTATTATTAGTATGGCAAACCTCCAAATATGACAAGTAACTGTGTTGGTGGTATTGCTCACTGTCATGCCAGGAAGTTATTTTAGGACATTCGTTAAAATAGAAAACTATATAAAAAGTTACACTTTACCCGATTGCTAACTGATGATGACACAGAACACAGCAAGGGAGTTGAATTCATTGTATTTCAATGCACAATGTATTTCTCTTGTTGGGTCTCTTGTTTAGAGAAACAATATGCAAAGAAACACAGACCAGTGTTAATAATGTGTTAATAAGCTTTCCTTCCGATCACCATTGCTCTAAAATTGATGGTAGTATAGTGACAGACAGCTACTTAACACATTAGAGGTCACATGCAATCTTTTGCATTTACATGTAACCCATAGGTTATCACAATTCTGCTCTTGTTGACATTATAAGGTAGTAAACCTTAGATATGACAAGTGTTGTCTACAAGTAGTTAAAAGAACTATGAGACAAAATCTATATAAAAGGGAGAGTAGGGAAATTGCTTACCTCAGTTGTTCTTGGTTTTGGGAACAAGATCTGCAGCAGTCTGTGGCTCTCATAGTAATGGTTCTGTGTAGAAAGACACTCCTTTAAGGGTGCTATACTCTGAAAAGTCTTGCGGCACTGGTATAAGTGATTCTATAGTAAGCTAATTTTTCTAAATAAATATTGATGATTGATGATCTATGACAACCACATATTGTTCCTATGAAAGCCATAATATCCCTTATTCCACAGACAGCACTCCAATGACAGTCACCTTGTTCCTTACTAACCTTACTCGCCCTCCAGTATGAGCCCAGCCTATACTTTCCTTCTGGACTAGATTCTCTCTGTATCATGTGACTGAGTAGCTGAAAATGCCAAAAATCACCGTCAGGTAAGGGGTTAAAGGGGTTTTCTGATGATGAAACCAATTTTTAACTGTCTTTTAAATGAACATATATTTATAAATAAAGCTATTTTACTACATGTATGCTTTGTATACAAATTGTCTACTCTGTTGTCTTCATTAGCTCTGTTTAGTGTATATTCTGTAACATACTTCCTGTTCCTGTTTACACTCTAGCCAGGAATTTAACTCCTATATTCCTACATCTATGTAGGGGATTGAAGTCAAGAAGGTGCAGTGGGAGAGAGAGATTTGTCTGAATTACCAATAAATGTTCACTAACTAGACAGTTAAAAATTGTTTTGTTTTGTTTTTTATCATTGAACAACATAAGCTAGAAGACAACATAAAAATAGGTATTGATTGATTGTGGATGTTATTGTAGTTTCCTTATCATATTGCTATGGCATAGGGATGGTGTGGGCACAGCTCCTGAGTGGGTGTCAGCTGTAACATAGAGCACTCAATGGCAACAGCAATAGTAACCTAGAACCCAGCTGTTAAACCCCTAAGGCTGGGCTGCCCAAAAAACATGCATGGACATTCCACACATTTGAATATTCTGGCAGGCGCTAGGACCGCTTGGAAATCCGCCATCTCATAGATGGTAGTGCCTTTCCGAGCAGAATCCGCAGAAAGAATAGAGAAGTCCATTCTTTTGCAGACACCGGAATCGGGATTTCCGTTGTGTGCACAGTCCCATTGAAATTAATATCCATGCGGAATATTCCTGTGGAGCGTAGTGTGAACATAGCCTTAGAGGCCTTGAGCAATTGTAATAGTCCCTAAGTAGCAGAGGAAATACAAATGAGAACTTTTTTACTTTCCATGTGTGTGGCAGGTAACGGTCCAAACAAAGTCTGTAAAATTAAATTGAGTGAAAACTAAGAAATGTTTTACCTATTGAATCTAGAGATGAGCGAATTTTTGAAAAATTAGATTCGGCCGATTCGCCGAATTTTCTAAAAAGATTTGTTTCGGTCCGAATTTATTTGCAACAAATCGCTATTAAAAATGTTTATTTCTGGCCTACAGAGATCCTCAGTAGGGATGTAGAACACTCTGCCTTGCAGTGTGTGGTGGGTTAGCGAAATAATACTGCTATTCAGTATGACATGCAGATCAGAGGTTCCGCTATTAGAATCACTGTCGCAGAGTGGCACAATGATAGACCCTGGAGGTGGCATCAGGATGAGGAGACCATATAGTGGCTGAATGACGAAGCGTGGAGGTGGCGGCAGCATGAGGAGACCATATAGTGCCTGAATGACACAGCGTGGAGGATGCGGCATCATGAGAACATATAGTGGCTGAATGACACAGTGTGGAGATGGCGGCAGCATGAGGAGACCATATAGTGGCTGAATGACACAGCCTGGAGTTGGCGGCAGCATGATGAGACCATATAGTGGCTGAATGACCCATGAGTGGAGGAGACAGCAGCATGAGGAGACCATATTGTGGCTGAAAGACCCAGCATGGAAGTGGGGGCAGCATGAGGAGACCATATAGTGTCTAAATGACACAGCGTGGAGGTGGCGGCAGCATGTGGAGACCATATAGTGGCTGAATGACACAGCATGGAGGTAGCGGCAGCATGAGGAGATCATATAGTGGCTGAGACACAGCCTGTAGTTGGCAGCAGCAAGAGGAGACCATATAGTGGCTGAATGACACAGCCTGGAGTTGGTGGCAGCATGAGGAGAACATATAGAGGATTAATGACACAGCCTGGAGGTGGCGGAAGCATGAGGAGACCATATATTGGTTGTATGACACAGCCTGGAGTTGGCGGCAACATGAGGCGAACATATAGTGGCTGAATGACACAGCCTGGAGGTGGTGGAAGCATGAGGAGACCATATAGTGGCTGAATGACATATCCTGGAGTATGTGGCAGCATGAGGAGAACATGTAGTGGCTTAATGACACAGCCTGGAGGTGGCGGAAGCATGAGGAGACTACATAGTGGCTGAATTACACAGCCTGGAGGTGGTGGAAGCATGAGGAGACCATATAGTAGATGAATGACACAGCCTGGAGTTGGCAGCAGCATGAGTAGACCATATAGTGGCTGAATGAGACAGCCTGGAGCTGGCATCAGCATGAGGAGAACATGGTGGCAGAATGAGACAGCCTGAAGGTGACATCAGCATGAGGAGAACATATGGTGGCAGAATGAGACAGCCTGGAGGTGGCATCAGCATGAGGAGAACATATGGTGGCAGAATGAGACAGCCTGAAGGTGGCATCAGCATGAGGAGAACACATGGTGGCAGTATGAGACAGCTTGGAGCTGGCATTAGCATGAGGAGACCATATGGTGACAGAATGAGCCAGGTGGGTGGCAATACTAGTAACTGTGATGAAGGTGCGTGAAAAAAGGAGAACTTGGAATCAGGGGCATACCTAGAGCATTTGGCACATGATGCGGACCCTTAGTTTGGAATGGGTGGGTGACTCCGTCATGGCACCCCCTTGTGAGTGGCACCCGGGGCGGGCCGCCCTCCCCCCCTTGGTACACCACTGCTTGGCATCAGATGTATGGCATCAGGCGGGTGGCAGCATTAGAATAGTAGCTGAGGTAGGTAGGCAGAGAAAACAGTCTCTTTTGTGAAAGTGTTAGTGTGCACAAGTAAGTATTGAGGATACGCATTATGTAAAACTTAACTTTTAATAATACTCTTAGGATAAAATATATGTACCCAAATTTTCTTTTAAATCAAGCAAAAGGAAAGGTGTGCAAAAAACACCATGTGGCACCTACACAACTAAGTATTGATGTGATGCAAAGACCTCTAAAAGGTGGAAGGGAACAATGTATGGTCCATTGCAACCGGCGGGAGTAAAAAGTTCCCATTTAAGGCCCTACTCTTGTATTATTAATTCCCTACCTGGCAAGTGTTACCCTAAAAAGGATGGCCCAAACAGGAAACTCTCCCTATTTCCACCTACAAATACTGCCATTTCCCAGGGTTTTTAGGTGGAAATAGGGATTTTTTTATCCTGTATGGGGCCGCCCTTTTTAAAATAAGTAACGCTTTCCTCAAAAATGTGGAATGGAACAACGTATTGTCCATTGTAGCAGGCGGGGGTAAACATTTCCCCTGTAAGGCCCTACTCTCACCCTATTAATTCCCTTCTTGGCAAGTGTTACTTTCACTAAAAAGGGCAGCCATACACAGGAAACTCTCCGTATTTCCACCTAAAAACCCTGGGAAATGGCAGTGTTTGTAGGTGGAAATAGGGAGAAGTTCCTGTGTGTGGGGCCGTGTGGAAATTAATAATGCGAGAGTAGGGCCTTACCGGGGAAGTGGTTACTCCCACCGGTTACAATGGACCAAATGTTGTTCCCTTCCACCTTTTAGAGGTCTTTGCATCACATCAATATTTGGTGGTGTAGGTGGCACATGATGTTTTTTGCCTTTCCTTTTGTTTGATTTAAAAAAAAAATTGGGGTATACATATTTATCCTAAGAATATTATTAAAAGTTAAGTTTTACGTAATGCATATCCTCAATACTTACTTGTGGTCTGATGCGGAGGAATATCTGTAACTGTGGAGCAGCGCCTTAAATCTGTTTGGCACTATCCATATTTGTGATGTGTTGGTGTGGCACCATGGTCAATCTACTCTGATGCATCAGGCATTGGTGGGTGGAAATCCTGGCTGATACATGCCTGATTCATCTTCACAAAGGTCAGTCTCTCCACATTTTTTGTGGACAGACGAGTTCTCCCTGGGGTTACTATGGCCCCTGCCGCACTAAACACCCGCTCTGATGGCACACTACTGGCCGGGCAAGACAGCTTTTCCAGGGCAAACTCTGCTACATGCAGCCACAAATCAAGTTTGGCTGCCCAGAAGTCCAGCAAATCTTCAAGTTGTGTTGGCATGTTCATGTAAGCCAACATGCCACAACCTGCTGGATCAGGTCCTGCTTCAAGTCTACCTGCTGCTCATGAGTTGCTTCACTATGCGGGTGAAGAAAGCTACTCATCAGTGACTGTAGACTCAGGCTGCTGCTGATGGAGCTGGTACATCCCCTTCCACCCCACCCCTCCCCAGCAGCCATGGAAGTGGAAGGTGAGCGCAGAGGGCCCCCCGAGTCCGACCTGCAAGGGGATGGACGATAGCGCAGATAGGCATCGGCCAACTGACTACGTAGCATGTCTCTGTAGTAGGTCAGTTTGTCCTCCCTCTCAGTGGGTGTATAAAAGGCCCCCATTTTGTTCCGGTAGCGAGGGTGCAATAAGATGCAGAGCCAGAAGTCATCCCGCTGCCAAATGGTGACAATTCGGCGGTCAATACTCAAGCAAGTGAGCATGCATTGTTCCATTTGTGCAAGTGACTCAGAGGGACTCCCTGCTTCCATCTCCACTGCATACTGCCAAAGTGTGTCTGGGTCCTCTGTCTCGCCTTGCTCATAACCCTCTAGATCCTTTGGCTGCTCCTGCTTCTCCTCTCCAGTCAGATGACTAGAAAATCCGCCCATTTGACAAAACCTAAACTGTGCTCCACTGTCCCCCTCCTCCTCCAGTTCAGCCCCCACTGGGCTCATGTGGCCGTGAGATGTAGGCACAACTTCTCCATTGCCCTGATCAGCCATCATTTCCAACACTTGTAGAAAATAAAGCAGTGGAATGACGTCGTTCATCCCGTAATCCTGACGACTTACTAATAATGTGGCTTCCTCAAAGGGCCTAAGCAAACGGCAGGTGTCACGTATGAGCTGCCACTGGTTCACATTGAAGTTACACAGTGGAGTACCCCTATCCGCTTGGATCATCAAGAAATCGGTGATGGCTTTTCTCTGTTCATACAGTCGGTCCAACATATGGAGGCTGGAATTCCAACGTGTGGCCACGTCACAAATCAGACTATGTTGGGGGATACCGTTCTGACGCTGCAGCTCAAAGAGGGTGTGCTTTGCGGTGTACAAGTAGCTAAAGTGCATGTAAAGTTTCCTTTTCATTGTTAGGATGTCTTGCAGATGGGGGAACACTTCAGGAACCACTTGACAACCAGATTGAGCACTTGTGCCAACGCAGACAAAATGTTCTTCCCATTGGCGGTCACCATGTAAGCCATGATTCGATTTCTTCATGAATGACTTTTAGCAGTTCCTCCACTGTGTGACTCAGTTCGCCAAGGCAAACCATGTGAAGAACAGCGTGACACAGCCGTGCCCTGCACACATGGTATTCTGGAGGGGCACTGAGACTTGTCTGTGCAGTGGAGGCTGAGGACACGGTGGAGGATGAGGAGGCGGAGTCGCACACTGTCACAGGACCAACGGCCTGAGAGCATGGAGGTGGAAGTGGCGTGACCGGTCCAAGTTGCTGTTGTGGCTGTGCAGGAACCACATTCACCCAGTAGGCATGTTTTGTCCCTAACAATAGTTACAGCTCCACACGTCGTAGATGCCGTGCACTTTGGTACACACTGACAGGCTCAAGGACTGGCCCGCCTTCTGTTTGGCTCAACACAAGCCATCATTTCTCTGAAAGGTGCGGAGTCCATCACTTGAAAAGGGAAGGACTGCAGCACTAGCAACTTGGACAGGAGCACATACTGTTGTCTCTTGGACATTGCTTCGCTGATGGATTGCTGGCGGAATGACTGACTCAAAGTTGGAGGAGCAGGAGCATCTGGAGCGAGAAGATGGATATAACACACAGCTCCCTTTGGCTTAGGTGGTGGAGCCTTGGCTGGCTGAAACAGGGAGCGGCTGGACCACCACATCGGAGCCACGGTACTCCCAGTCCGCTTTTTGGTGATTCTACATATTGGGACCCTGGCCACGCTTCACCTTCTGCCGACACATCTTGCATGTGGCCATGTTAACCTCCTCCGGATGCTTGATGAAAAACTGCCACACCACTAAGTAGCTGATTTTCCCACTAACAGTCCACACTGATTGACTGCTACTGCCGACGCCTCCAGGAACCCCTGTTCCACTACCTCCCGGGAAGGTAGGCTACCGTGAAGCTGGTGGTCTACCCCGGGCATGTTTGGCTCCAGACTTTCCAATTCTGCCACCATGCTGACTGCCAACCATGTTACCACCTTGCTGGCTCAGCTGCTGCCTCACGGGCAACCTGCAACCCTCTTCTCCTGATGATGATGAAGCCCCTTCTGCACCCAGCTCCCAATTTCGATCGTCTTCATCATCATCAAGTTGTGTCTGCATGTCCCTGATGTCCTCCTCAGGTTCCTCAATAGCGTCTCAATAGCCTTAACGCTCGCATCACCACCTTCCATGCCACTTTCCTCATCACTACTTGCCCACCTAGCGGAGGAAGCGGCGGATGTCTCCTCCACTTCTTGGCTGGGCAGTAGCTGCTGACTGTCTTCTAGTAAATCGTCCTCACTAAATAGTGGAGCTCAACCCACAGCATAAGATACTTCTGTGGGGGAGGGAACAGCATAGGAGAGAGGCAATGGGAGGACAGGGACTGCTCCAAGGCCATGCCAACTGAGGGTTGTGTCTGAGGAACCCACAGACTGTTGACTGGGGGTGTCAGATGTCACTTTTGAAGAAGTGGATGACCATGTTAACCAATCGACAATGGCAGATGGGTTGCTGGTCGAGACACAACCGCTAGCTGATACCGGAAGCTCAGCCCTCTCGCTGTGATTCCTGCTGTGACCTCTGCCTGATGAATTTAGGCCTCTGATACTCCTCTGTGCATGTCCTGGCACTTCTCTGCCTGACATACTTAGTGCGCATATGAGAGGAGGACAATACGCTCCTCTACGCCTAAAACAATATTTGTCTACAACACCATCAGGTGTGCACTTTTCGCTGGCCTTTAACAGTAACTAGGCCCTTAAGACTTTAACAGGAACAAAATGGTACACCACTTAGATGTATGTATATGGTATGCACTTATGAGAGGAGTACAATGTGCTCCACTATGCTTAAAACAGTATTTGTCTACACCAGCAGGTGTGTACTTTTGGCTGGCCTTTCACAGTTACTAGGCCTTTAAGACTTTAACAGGAACAAAATGGTACACCACGTAGATGTGCGTACATAGTATGCACTTATGAGAGGAGTACAATGCGCTCCACTAGCTTAAAACAGTATTTTCCTGCAACACCAGCAGGTGTGTACTTTTGGCAGGTATTTCACAGTACCTAGGCCCTTGAGACTTTAACAGGAATAAAATGGTACACCACTTAGATGTACGTATGTGATATGCACTTATGAAGGGAGTACAATGTGCTCCTGTATGCTTAAAACAGTATCTGTCTACAACTCCCGCAGGTGTGTACTTTTGCCTGGCCTTTCACAGTAACTAGACTCTTAATACTTTAACAGAAACAAAATGGTACACCACTTAGATGTATGCACAGGTTCCACTTAATAGAGGGCAATACACTTTTAGTGCTCTGCTCACCCTAATTGGCTGGCTACTATTAGCTTTTCAGTTGTTGTACACACCAGTGCTGTAGCACACAGTCGCTGTGTAATGCATCCACAATTGCACTTTCTCTCTCAATCTCTCTCCCTTCCCTATTAGTGCTTCTAGGCTGGATTTGGGCTTGAGGTGAATCGCTGCTGTCCCTCTCTATCTGCAATAGAACGCTCATGTGACTGGCCGCAAGATGGCTGCCGATTATATAGGGCTGTGACATCACAGGGGTGACTGGCTGCTGATAGGCTGCATGCTGCATGGTATTCAGCGTCATCCCACCTACCCACCTTCCCAGAGTTCCTTGCCCCATGTCCTCACATGTGCATCTGCCATTTTAGATGCCCTGGAGCCTGGACCGCACTAAATGGAGTGTAATGAAGCGATCCATGCCATCGAATCGCGGCGATATTCGCATTCGTTCCAAATCAAATTCTTCCTGAAATTCGTAACGAATTAGGATTCATCAGATTCGATTCGCTCATCCCTAATCGAATCTCATGGGGGATGGGCATAATATGCTGCGATTCAAAATCGTATAGTATTTTGTAGAGTTTGCCACATTGCAAAAGCAAAAAAAAAAAAATGGTAAAAAAGGCAAAATGCTCAGCAAAAAAATCTAACAAAATAATCTACCGTATTAAAAAATATTTCCAGTACACAATGGAGGAGATTCTCAAAAAGTACTGTCATTTCTGTTCCAGGGATATTATTTACAATTTTTTTTCCCTCACATTTTAAAAGATCTTCTGTGCAACTTTGAAAATGTTTTGCTCCAAAAAGTTTTTTTTTTGTTGCAGCCATATTGGATTATTTTGCGTCAGAATTGCCGAGTTTGGCGTCAAATTTTACACCCCAGAAAATTCTGGTGGAAACATCTTACGAAATATTCCATGGTTACTAGTGCCCAGACAAGCGATAACTTTATAAATAAAACATTTCTGAGCTTAAATGTGAGTGCAGGTGCAGTGACCAAGAAAAAAATAGATTGCTACAAAATAGATTTTTTTTTAGCGCAAAATTCTTTGAGAATCTCCCCCAATGTCTTTAATGAAAAATAAAAAACCTTAAACTTGTCTCACAAAACAAGCCCTCGTGTGTAAGCATTTACTTTAATAAATATCGCAATTAATAGTCTGGTAAAGTTCATAAAACTATAAAAGATGTCATCTCAGTGCTAGATAGACCATTTATATCTTTTTTTATTGAAAAAGTGATGTGATGTTATCAATAGATCTCTTAAACCAACTGAATTGAAGATTTACTTAAAAAAAGTACAGATGTTTATTGGATTGAGAACAATAAATTGGCTTTATGATGGTAATACCCCGAAAGGCTTACAAAATGAAATAATCCAACTGTTAAATAATCAGTCCTTAATACTCATCCTTTGTGTAGTAGACTTAATACAAAAGAAAGACTGAAAAATATTCAAGGGGAAATATTCTAATTAGAACTCTTGTTATATATATGTCAGATTACTGTATGTAAAAGGTAAAATACAGAATTTGTATTTAAATGGCATGAAATGAGCTCTGGCTGTATTATGATTCCTTTAATGTAAACACATCGGTAAAGGGTTCTTAGGACCTTTACACTGGAGGTTTGCAAGGTTAAGATTAATTACTTAGAATGACTTGTATTGTAGATCTTAGACTGCTGGTAACATATCTTTGTTGCATTAGGAAGTCAGCAAAAAAAAAAAAACACTTAAACTCACTGATATTAATTGTTTGTGGATCTGGGTGCCATATGGCCTAGTATTAGCAGATGCACTGTATTAAGGACTTACAGAATTAAAGAGTAATAATACTAAGTGGTATTTAAATACAACATGCTCATTTGTTTATGTGTGATTAATTGTGAGTTTTTCCTCCTCGCATGTCATGAACACATTGGAAATTGACTAACTACATAGTTGTTTTTGTTTGCTGTTTAAAAATAACTTAGCTCTTATATCCTCATTACAGTGTTCTGGTTTGGTGCAGTTTTTATACTCGTATTGTTTTTAGCCAAAATCAGGATTGATCCTCAATAATAGGTTAACAGTGTTTTTTTTAAGGAAATGGTAGATTCAGATACATAAAAAATGCTACTACAGTTTTTCATTCAGTTTTTTAAAGCCAAAGGAAAGGGCAGATTCAGAGACATAAAGAATGCCAGTGCAGTTTTTCATTTAATTTTTAGAAGCTAAAGCAAAGGTTAGAACTAGCAAGAAGAATTATAATAATTTCCTTTATATTTCCCATCTGTTCTGAATCAATTTTTTGATAAAAAAAAAACTGCAGAACTTTTCCAAAAGACACGTGTGTGTGACACTACGCTATAGGAAAAACTGGATAATAACTTTTTGTGAACAAGGCCTAAAAAGAACTATCTAAAGATTAAAAATATAAGATTGAATTATTTACTGTTCATGACATCAAGGGTGCCTTGTTCTGTCTTTAAATAGAGTGGTAGTCAAGCATATGAGTACAAGAAGGGCCTGGATTCATTTCTGGAGAGTAATAACATTAGTTATGGGTACTTGATTTATAGGGACAGAATGTTGATCCAGGAATTTATTCTGAATCCATATATGGAGTCAGGAAGAAAAGCACCCGTCCCCTGGATCAACACAATAGGGACATAGGTTAAAGGGGTACTCTGGTGAAAAACAATTATTTTTTTTTTTAAATCAACTGATGCCAGAAAGTTAAACAGATTTGTAAAATACTTCTATAAAAAAAATCACAATCCTTCCAGTACTAATCAGCTGCTGTATATTCCTAAGGAAGTTCTTTTATTTTTAAATGTCTTTTCTGTCTGACCACAGTGCTCTCTCCTGACACCTCCGTCTGTCTCAGGAATTGTCCAGAGAAGGAGAGGTTTGCTATGGGGATTTGCTCCTGCTTTGAACAGTTCCTGATATGGACAGAGGTGTCAGCAGAGAGCACTGTGGTCAGACAGAAAATAAATTCTAAAAGAAAAGAACTTCCTGTGGAGCATACAGCAGCTGATGAGTACTAGAAGGACTAAGATGTTTTTTGATAGAAGTAATTTACAAATATGTTCTGGCACCAGTTGATTTGGGAAAAATAATTCACCGTAGTACCACTTTAAAGTTAACCCCTTAATGTTTGGCGGTACTTATCGCACCAGGACGTGCATTTACGTCCTGTGTATGACCGCGAGCATCGGACCCCCCGGTAATGGCCAACATCCGCGATTGCACTGATGTCCGTCATTAACCCCTCAGATGTTGTGATCAGTACAGATGACGGCATCTGCGGCAATGTGCAAGTTAAAATAGATGATCGGATTGCCCGCAGCGCTGCCGTGGCAATCCGATCATCTGTAATGGCAGACGGAGGTCCCCTCACCTGCCACCGTCCGTCTCCCGGCATTTCCTGCTATGGTATGAGATCGAGCAGACCAGAGCATGAGATAGCTGATAATTCTGATCAGTGCTATGTCCTATGCATAGCACTGAACAGTATTAGCGATCAAATGATTGCTAGAGATAGTCCCCTATGGGGACATAAAAAGTGTAAAAAAAAAAAAAAAGGTTGAAAAATGTAAAAAGAAAAAGTAAAAAAAATAAGCGAAAAACCCCCTCCCCCAATAAAAATGAAAATTGTCCGTTTATATAAAAGAGTTATTGGATTTTAGAAGGTGAGGAGTAAAAAACGAAAACGCAAAAATAAAATTGGCCTGTGAAAATGGGCTTGGTCCTTAAGGGGTTAAAGGATGGTTGTCTCTTTCAACCTTATTGAGTATTTTATTATGTTAGTCTATTCCAGCGTTTACCAACCAGGGTGCCTCCAGCTGTTGCAAAACTACAATTCCCAGCATTCGGCTGTCCGGGCATGCTGGGAGTTGTAGTTTTACAACAGCTGGAGGCACCCTGGTTGGGAAACACTGGTCTATTCACTCATTAGCTAGCTCTATTCAGCATACAGGGTAAAAATAGCTGCAACGTGCATGCTCAGTGGCAACTCTGTTCACAGGAAAGGACAAAGGACACCATCCCCCCTTCCTTTGAGTAGTGGCGGTCCAAGAACTACCTAACAGATAATATAGCAGGAGCAAAGTTTCGATACTGACCATTAGGTACTAAAATACATATATTTTTAGTATTTTAATTGTATTCCTGGATATTTAAGGAATAATTTACTATGGCACATTTTGCACACTGCAAGAACAGGTTAAGTTCACATAAAAACACCTTTTCATTTTCTAGAAAATCTTGTATTAAGACTGATAATTTAGAATATATTTTATGTCTGTACTTTGCCCATTCCAAAGGCAACAGTTACATTCAAAATATTCTGTATACAGGATCTGAAAACCCAAACTAGAAGGAGCATTTTTCAGTTTCTTAGTAAAACCCTTATGTTTTAGAATAATATAAATAAAATAAACTCAATATTGATACGAAAAAATAACTAGCCTTTGTTAGAGAAGTACATCTTGAGACAAAACTACTATTTTCTTTTCAAAATGTTTTCTAAAATGTAAGTAAAAAAGAAAGTGTTTCTAAAACTATACTGAAAATAACCTTTGTAGCCCATCAAAACTGTCACCCTCATATAACCAAAGAAAATCAAGCTAAACTTTTACTTTGGTTTTGATAAAGGAGGTTTCTGCCCATCCTTTTATTGTAAAAAAAAAAAAACACAGCACTGTAGCTCTGGAGGAATATGGAGCCATCAAGACACCATTAGTGAGACAAGGAAATACACAAAACAATATTTGTTGTAGAACCTTGACTCTTAACCTGAGTTACATGTATCACAGAAAGTACATACCACGTATTTATGGGGTGATCATATTGCCCTCATGTTGTGCTTTTAGTAGACAGCAAAGTGTATGATCATAGTCTTGGGAGTACTTTGATCTAGTCTGTAGAGGGTACTTGGCTTGGGAAAGTTGAGAAAAAACATCTCTAAAAAAAAAAGAACTAAATGTTTTGAAAAGATTTTAAAAAGATGAAGACCTGAAAAAAAAAAAACATTTATTCGGAAATTTTTAAATGTATAAAAGTTATTGGGGTTAATTTACTAATGTGATCGCAACTCTTTTTTGTCGGGTTTTGAGCCCAAATTGTGTTGCACGTCCTTTGCGACACAATTTGAGACCAAAAACAAAACAAAAAGAGGGCGTGCCCACGGATAACATGGGCGTGGTCCCGACAAAAGGGGCATGGCCCCGACAGTTTTGAAAAATCCCAACGTATTTACTATGGTTTCCACAGAAAATGTGGTGGAGGAAAATCCGACAGATCAGAACAGTTGTAAAAAAAAGCAAAATGTAGGGAAAAGTGCAAAGTGTAGGGAAACCTTAGTAAATACCTTGGGAAAATATCTGTCGGAAATCAAAACCCAGAAAGAAACCTACACTCCACTCTTAGTAAATAAACCCCATTGTGTCCATGATAGCAAAACCCCATTTGTAGATTAAACATAAAAAAACAAAGAATCAAAAGTAGGCTACATGTTTTATAAAAAAAAAAAAAGTATTTTTTTAAACTAAGAGATGAGACAATTTTCAGGCAAATACATGCAGTACATTCAGTACATGCAGTCTACAAAAGCAAATGCACAAAGATTATCACTAATGTATTTTTTTTTACCAATTAAAACTGGATACAGATATTATTATATATATGATTTTATTTCATGTTCTATTGACCACAGGTATAATGAACCTTTGGAGGTGACTTATTGACTTTTATGGCGTTTTCTAGGTATACTCTGTGACCTGTGCACAGATCAGTGTGTAGAGAGAGTCCAAAGAGAAAATGATCAAACAGCAAGATTTTAAGATTATTTAATATACAAAAAAAATCAGATAAGAAAAAATTCTAAAATGTTTAACCCCTTAAGGAACAAACCTATTTTGGCCTTAAGGACTAGGCCAATTTTTGTTTTTGCACTTTTGTTTTTTCCTCTTCCCTTTCTAAAAATCATAACGCTTTAAATTTTGCACCTACAGACCCATATATAAGTGCTTGTTTTTGCGTCACCAATTATACTTTGTAATGGCATGAATCATTTCATAACAAAATCTATGGCAAAACAAAGAAAATATATATATATTTGTGGGGTGAAATTGAAAAAAAATCTGCTATTTGTAAATGTTGTGGCTTCAGTTTCTACACAGTGCACTTCATGGTGAAAATGATACATTATCTTTATTCTGTAGGTCAATGCACTTAAAACGATAACCAATTTAGATTGTTTTTCTATTATTGTACTACTTAAAAAAATGCAAACTTTCTTTTAACAAAATTCATATGCATAATATTGTCGTTTTCTCACCCCTATAACTTTTTTTTATTTTTCTGTATACAGGGATTAAAGAGGTTCTTATTTTTTGTGCCGCTATCTTTATTTTTCAGCTGTACCAGTTTTGCTTTCATGGTACTTTTTGATCACTTTTTTAATAATTTTTTTTCCCCTGATACATGATGTTATAAAAATCTGTATTTTTGGTGTTTGATTTTTTTATTACGTTTACGTTGTTTACCATGCAGGATCATAAACATTACACTTTAATAGTTTAGACATTTACGCATGTGGTGATACCAAATATGTTGACTTTTTTTCATTTCTTTTGAAAAATTGGAAAATAAGAGTAATTTAATTTTTTATTAGGGGAGGGGGATTTATATAAATTTAGAAACTTTATTTTATTTAATTTTTTAAGCTTTTTAATATGAAATCTTTGATATGAAATCATTAGATTGCATTTACTGTATAATGCTATGCCTTTGCTCACATCATTACAGAGTGTGATCGGCAATCCACTGATATAGCCAGGCTACATCAGTAAATCGGCGATCAGAGGCAGGTAAGGGGATCCTCCTCCACTGTTTTAGCTCTAGGAACCCCTGCAATCACATTGCAGGGGTTCTGTGAGCCCCTCTGAGCCACCGGAAATGTTTTATTTAACTTTTAGATCATGGCGTCTAAAGGGTTAATGATTGCCGCTGTCATTAACTGTCATTAACAGTGAGTGTCCAGCTATGATGTGTAAAGTGACCAAAAATGCACAGTTTTGGAATTTGGTGTTTTTTTATGTATACGCCATTGACTGTACAGTTTTAGGGTGCATTCAAACCAGGTTTTGCATACAGTTCCCGTATGCATTTTCAATGTGAAAACCATACGGAACCATATTGAAAACCGTATGCATTGACTCTCCATTGAAAACCGTATGCCAAACGATGCTCTGATTGCATCCATTTTGCGTCTTGTATGGTTTTGTCCGTTTTTTTCCCGTACCCAAAACCATAGCCTACCACGGTTTTTAGTCCGGGTGAAAAACCGTATTAAACCATATGCGTTTTTTTTTCTAGCATGGAAGTCAATAGGAACCGTACAAAACAATATGTGTGCATGGTGCCATCCGGTTTGCACCATACGTTTTTTTTTACTTTGCACAGTTTTTTTTTCTTGGAATTTCAATCAAACAAGTGAAAATTTTTCATAATGGAGTGAAAAGTTAAAAACATATTAAATAATCTTATATTTTAATCGTTCGGAAGTTTATTTATTTTTGATTACATTATTGTATTAAAAAATTTGAACATTTTTATTGAGGAGGGGTTCATTCACTTTTATTAAGGGAGTACTGTAGCCTTATAAAACGTATCCCCTATCTGCAGGAGGCGTGTCGGACGCAACATGATGCCTCAGCCTACAAGCCCCTCCATGTATCTTTATGGGGGAGGCAGAGATGCAGCGTTCGTACTTCCCCACCTCTTCCATAGAGCTGAATGGGGGGGGCATCTCTGTCAAGCTCAGGGAGGTCGAGGACACGAGCATTAGCCATGCAGAGCTGCGGCAATACCAGTTCCCCATACAGGAGATAGTGTGGGGTCACAGCCACCAGACCCCCTGCGATCCGTCACTTATCCCCTTATCTTTTGATTGCATACACTGTTTAATACTATGCCATAGCATAGCATTTATCAGTGTTATCGATACTCTGCTGCTTGAGTCTGCCAAAGCTGGCCAGAGCCTCAGAGCACCGACTGCCCATCCACTCAGCAGATCGGGACTTGCGATTTCACCGCGGATGTCAGGATCAGCTGCAATGAGCTAACCGACATCGTTAACCCTGCATTGTAGACACTGCAGTCAACTTTGATTGCAGCGTCCAAAGGGTTAATGCTGGGTATCAGCCCAATCGGCTATGCCTGCAATTAACTGTGGGTCCTTGCTGCTCATAGCAACCGGGACCCACAGGGTAAGAGCTAGTGAGCACACTTCAAACCCCGGTAACAGAACCTGTACATACCTGTACACACTTCATCCTAAAAGAGTTATAGAATGTGTTTAAAATTAGAACCTGATTCACACAATTGGTCATTTTCTGATGACACATTTCCTTTAACAATAATATGCACAAATAGAAGAGTGTGATGTGTACAACAGCTTATGGCTGAGTTTGATAAAATTAGACACTAAATTGCAAGTCATAATTAGATGGATCCCTGGTGATTAAGACTGTAAATTGCTGTGATTTTTTATGTTAGGAGCATGAAAATTATGATATCATTAAAACTCTGCATTTTTATTGAACCATTAATATAGTCTTTTAGTTTTTGTGGATAAAATGCATTAAACAGAGACTATCAGAAATGCATGTAGAATACTGGTGACAGATATCTTATAAATGTATAGGGAAAGGGTGTTACAAAATGCACAGAAAGTTTATTAGTTTCAAGTCAGCTGCAGTTAGGGTGGGTTCACACTACGTTTTCTCCCAAACGGGAGGGCATACGGCAGGGGGGAGCTAAAACCTCGCGCTCCCGTATGTCACCGTATGCGCTCCCGTATGTCATTCATTTCAATGAGCCGGCCGGAGTGAAACGTTCGGTCCGGTCGGCTCATTTTTGCGCCATATGCGCTTTTACAACCGGACCTCAAACCGTGGTTGACCACAGTTTTAGGTCCGGTTGTAAAAGCGCATACGGCGCAAAAATGAGCCGACCGGACCGAACGTTTCACTCCGGCCGGCTCATTGAAATGAATGACATACGGGAGCGCATACGGTGACATACGGGAGCGCAAGGTTTTAGCTTCCCCTGCCGTATGTGCTCCCGTATGGGAGAAAACGTAGTGTGAACCCAGCCTTATACTGACCTTGTTCTCTTTCCAGTGCAAATTTCTCACTGACAACATTCACAGACTATGCAGTTTATTGAAAAAAGGCACATGATATTCAGGCACATTTAAGAAGACTAGTGTACTGTGAATTAGTGCAACACTGTCGAGAGCAAGTGTGGTGTGCATAATATTCCACAACAATGCACATTGAACAACAACAGGTTTCTGTAATTGTGTAATGTTCACTTGAAGGTTTAACATAGAGGTAGCTTTTTAATTTGTAATTTTCCATTCCCTGAGATGAAAGGGGAAGTTTAGCTACAATGTTGTATTCTATACACTGTGCAAATACAGAAAAGTGATCCTGTTCCCCAAAATCTCTGTAGCACACCCAGAGAAGCAGCAGAAGCATGGAGGACATTATAAAGCACTACTCAGCCGTGTATGTTATCAATCAAACACTTGGATGTATTCAACCTAATGCTCTGTTTTTAACATGTTCTGTGTATCTGCCCTATTTTACTCAACAGCTCCCTCCCTCTTCCCCTTCTATATTCTTCAATGGGCAGAATGTAACTGATCCCTCAGTCGTGCTTTTCAAGATGAACTTTTAGAAGATTGAAATTCTGAGTTTAGAACAGGGATAATTGAGCAAAAGTAATTTTTCTTGAATAACAGAGCAACAGGTATGGACCCTCTGTGCTTCCCAACCAGTTTGGCTATAGACCAAGTTTAGGAGTGAAATCTAGGTATCTTTTAGTTTTTCACGCTTTATCCTACAATAGGATGTGGGAGCTGCTAAAGAGTACCAGGTCCCTTCCCATTAGTTATCCCAATGTGGATTGATGCTGACCAAAGGACCAGAAGACACTGGTGCAAAGCATTGAAGAATCAGGCAAAGACAAATCTTGGTCCATGCATGGATCATAGGCAGACAGCAGAGAAGTGAAGCCTGGAACAGACAGGAAGATTGTGGGAGGCAGCACAGGTTCATAGTCAGTAGTCCAGGTCATACAAAGGAGGGTCTATACAGTATATCAGGCCAAGGCAGAGTCCAGAGATCAGGCATCGGTCAGAGCACAGGAAAACAACACAAAATCACTGAAGATTGCAATGGACAACCATACTATTTGCTCAGGCACCACATAGATGGCAGGACAGCCTAAACAAGGGAATGTATCACTTTTTTTTTTTATTCACTCTTCTCTATTCGTCTTCATATATTACTTCTGGAATTACCACAAGAATCCAATGAAACAGGTTGGAGTAATAACAATAAACCATAACTGATTAAATGAAACATTTGCAGTTCCACACAGAGTAAGACAGTAGGGGGGGGGGGGGGTGAAAGGCAGGGGGTGGAACAGGTGGGAGCTAGCCTCGCGGCGGACCTCTACCTTAATGCTCACCAGAATGGGTACTCAAAAATTTTAAATAAATTCAAATAAAATAAAAATTTACATTAATAAATCTCTTTCATCTCTTCAATTTTGATGCCATATTAACTCCCTGCTGCCACATTCAGACGCTCTGCGTGATTCCAATAGTAATGCCTGTAATCTACATACTGAATGTTACAGAGCTGGATGTGGATCCTCTAACCTGTGTGGCTGATGACTAGGACCGTATCGGGGAGCAGAGTCTAAGGTGCCGCTGGTCTTCACCAGAGCCCACCAAAAGGCAGGATAGGCCTGCTGTGGCAGGTGACACCCAGGTCGCTACCCCCAACATGGCTTCACCACACAGGTAGCTGGGCAAGGCGAGGTACCGAATGATAAGGCAGTAGTGTAGTCAGATGTAGCAGAAGGTCAAAGCAGGCGGCAAAGCTGCAAAATTAAATAACGTAGCGGGAAGGTCTGGATACACGGATAAGGTAAGCAGGCAACAAGGAACACCTAATCTTAGGCTATTGGCAATGAAGATCCGACAGGGAAGATGGGGAGGTGCAGGAACTTATAGACAAGTGTCAGGTGTGTGACATAATTATGGACGCACTAGCCCTTTAAATTCCAGAGCTCCAGCACGCGAGTGCCCTAGGGGACAGGGACACGCACGCCGGAGCTGAGAAGCAGTAGCAGAGGAGTCAGACGAGCATGGTAAGTGACGGGCTGGGACTCGCATAGGGGTGTGTCCCGCGATGCGAATCCCAGCCCCGCCGACAGCAGGAGCAAAGCGCTCGCAGCCGGCATGTGCACCTGTAGCGCAATTCTTAACACTGAAAAACAGTATTATTTCACTAACACAGCACACTCCCTATGCGTGTTACGACAAGACAAAGTGTTCTACACCCCTATTGAGGCTCTCTGTAGCCCAAAAATAGCTGTTTTTAATAGCGATTTGCCGCAAATAAATTCAGACCGAAACTAATTTTGGGGGAAAATTCAACCGAATCGAATTTTTCAAAAATTCGCTCATCTCTAATAACTATTGTGTCCTCGTGATAAATATTATTTGCTGTGTATTTTTTTTTTAATCTTCTAGAACTCATGACATGTTATCTTAGAATTGTTCTGGGAACAATTGAAAGTAACATACAGTTATCTAGGTATATTGTGTTATAGAAATCCTAAAGCAGTAAATGGCTCAAGCCTAAACGGTTGCAAGGAAATTAGACCCACCACTTTTTATTGACATTTCAAAAAATAATATATTACGAGAACGGGTTGAAAGTCCACACTGGAAATTACCTATAGCTCTGTACTATACAACCAGTGAAATAGCGGCAAACTAGCACTCAGGGACAGGGACATGGAAATACAACCTTCACTCTAAGACATAAATAGAAAAATAAATTTTGCTTGTCCTGCACTATCCAGATATTGTCCCAGTCTACACAGGTGGCTTACTACCAGCCACCCAACACGAAATTCAACAGAATGTGTTACTCACACAGGTTCCAATGTTCCCTGAGACTGACAACCTCCTTAATCAAATTTGTTTTACAGGTCCCTCCCAGTGTCACTTTTAGACTAACTCTCACCTAGTCACTAGTACTGACCTAGGCTAGTCTGAAACCTGAAGTGGCCCAGGAATCCAAGCCTAATAAAAGGACTTAACAAAGTCCCCAACAAGCTAAGTCTCACCAAGAATTTTTACTATTTTCTGGATTTCTCATATTGCACCCAGCTTATCACTGGATGATAATAAACTTCCTGAAACCTGGTATCCACATACTACAGGTCTCATGGGGAAACATGGCAATCCTGCCTACCATTCCTTTCACTTTCTGACATTAGGTACAAAGTGGTAAAACTTTTTCTTCTATGGGGCTCTTACAATGTCCTGCAATAAGGCTTGAAGTCAGGCAGGACAGACATAATTTGTTTCAGATATAGGAATGAAAATAAGATCCATAAAACAGACAGAAAAAATTGGGGATTTTCAATAGCTTTCACTGATATAAAATAGGGTTGACAAATTGATTTGCGTACATCTTTATGGCTAGATGCCTATATCTGTATAGCAGCAAGTTGGAAATTTTTACTTGTTTAAATAAATCTGTATATTTGTTCTAACAAAATGATCCTATCTCATGAAAATGTGTTCCAAAAGTCAATAAAATTATTGGAAATGCTTAGAAATTTCCTTGGAAGATTATCATTATTGCTAAACTGAAAACATATATTGGTATAAAAATAAGGATTTCATATATTTGGTATTGCTAGCGCTGTTTGGCAGAGATTCTTGACAATATGAAGATAATTCTTTGGGCTGTAACAAAAAAAAATCCACTTGTATTTAATGATAAGCATTCCTTCTACTAAACAATACCAGATTTTTCAGACTATGAATTGATAATCTGTACCAAAAGTGTCATCTAATGTAACTTGGATCACCATTCAGAAAAACTATACACCAGCTTACTCACTTATTTTGACTAATAATAGCCTGCCACTCAAATTAGTTTTCTTTTTTTTTACGGCTTATGCAATGTTTGCCAAGACTACATATCTAGCTAAAGGTTTGCCATAGTGTCACTTCTCAGTGGGTCATGCTCTCTAGATTTTATAATAATCCTTAAATCTTGCAGTTTCCATTCTGGCCACTAGGTCTAAAACTAAGTTTAGACTTCTTTTTCTGTACAGATCATTTCCCAGTAATTCCTTTCTTCTCGGAGCACAGTAAAATGTGACACTAGTAGAGATATAACACTTGATTTACCACCATTCACAGCAGAGATCATAATCCCCCCTCCCTGTAGAATGACCTCTATAAAGGTCTCCAAATTATCTGAATGGGACAGGTCCTGTGTATTGTTGTCTATGGTCCATGGGTCCTGTAATAAAGTACATCACTAAATGCTGTTAAAAACATGCGCAAAATGGAAGCCACCATAATAATGTACAAAAAATGTAATAAAGAAAATGCACTCAGAAAATAGATTAGAAAAGAACATGTTTCATTATCTGGTTTTAATCAGGAAAAAATATTTAAATGATACATTCCCTTAAACACATGTAAACTGTCCAGTTTCTACCCTTCATAACTGGACATTTATGGTCATTTCTGTATAGGAAATCATAATGGGGAAGGGTCCAGAAAGTGTGATATTTTTTTTTAAATAGTTTTATTTATTTATTTATTGTTCTATCCTTATGCATTTTTTTTATTTTATACATTATGCCCCTAATAAGGTAATAAACAATGTTTGGTGGCATTTTTTTTTATTTTGTTTGCTGATGCCCCCTGTAACTGGGGCTGACATACTGCAGAGGTGATCTGGGTCTGCTAAAACCTAGCAGGTATGATCACCAGGTTGGTACACACCTCTCTGACACAGACTGGAGGATGGAATAGTCAACAGACTGCTTAAAGGGGTACTCCACTGCTCAGCTTTTGGAACAAACTGTTCCGAACGCAGGAGCCGGAGCCAGGAGAGCGTCATGTCATAGTCCCGCCCCCTGGTGATGTCACACCCCGCCCCCTCAATGCAAGTCCCCACCCCCTCAATGCATGTCCCACCCCGCCCCATAGACTTGCATTGAGGGGGCGGAGCGTGACATCACAAGCTCCCAGCGCCGGCTCCAGCATTCAGAACAGTGTGTTCCGTTGAGAAGCGGAGTACCCCTTTAAGAACAGCTTTTGCTCTAAACGTCAAATAAATGCCATAACAAGAATTGTTATGTTGTGTTAACCATGGAGCAGCAGAGATCAGCAAGTAGAGAGTGAGCTGAGCTGTGATATTTTGCATAAGAGAAGCTGTGGCTGCAGAGAAGTCCTGACATGTGAAACTACTGTAACGCCAGGGAAAAAAGGTGTGCAGCTGTGTAGTTTTCATTGTCAGTGTTGTGTTGTCTCTGTAGTTTCTTGGCTCCTTTATTTCTCCCAAAACACCATGTCATCCTCTGCTGTCTAAGGGTACGTTCACACGAGCGGACCCACAGCGTATTTTACATTGCAGAACCACCAATGAAGGACCGCTGCATGATGGCTTTACCTGTGTCTGCTCAGAGCGGCAATATGCCGTTACGAGAAGACACATTGCGATGTGCTAGTTGTCCCGCATGTGCGCTGCGACTCGCACATTGCAGTGTGTCTGCTTGTAGCGGCGTATTGCCACTCCGAGCAGGCACATGTAAAGCCACCATGCAGGGGTCCTTCAGCGGTGGATCTGCAGCGTAAAATACGATGTGGGTCCGCTTCTGTTAATGCACCCTAAGGAGGCTTGGCTTGATCTTGTTTCTGAGCTCTAGCCCCGCCCCCGGTAGTAATGCCACCACCTCTGATGAGCCCCGTCTCCCTGTCATATACACATTTACATATACAACTGTTATAGGACATTAAAGGAAAATGCGGGGACACAAAAATAATGTATGTTTTAATTGAGTCTTTATTGTGCAAACATAGTAAAATATTAAAAGAAACTCATATTGACCCCCAGTATGGCGGTCATGTCTTTTATAGTGCAGTGAAGAAAATAGGCATGCATCAAAGCCGGATGCGGTGGTAAAGGGTTAAGCACTAACCATTACCTCCTGTCTATGCTAAACATTTACTTAATGAGATTTGCCTACTATTATCTTTCCAATGATTTAGAACACAAACCAATTTCATTTCCAGAATCTGTACAGCATAATATGTTTCCTTCCTTGAAATGATTGTCAGCAATGACTCCTATGTTTGTTTCATGATATCATGACTTCAGTGACCTAGTAAAGGGATCTATGTCAAAAAGCCATATGATGAGATCAAAGAGTGCGATGTGACTGAAACTAGTGAACATGGAAATTTCAGAGTTGTCTTTAAACCACATGAAACCATTTATAACATATAAAAGAGCCCTTGTGTCAGATTTTCCTGCCAGAAACCCTTCACAGATCTCTCATTGTAAATGACAGTATTAGTGTAGATAATAGGTTTCTTCTACGGCTTTTAAAAAGATTGATTTCTCATGAAACTAAATACAAAACCGTTTTGTGATTTGTTTTATTTATTTCTTGGGCTTTCATTCTCTTACTAATATATTTCCAGGCTTTGCATAGAGTAACAAATAGGCAGTTAGCACTGTCATTGTCATCTTGCAATGACTGTGTAGGTGGAGAAATTCTGTAAATGTTACGCAAGACTGGTGTTTTCATACTTTACTTTCATGCTTATTTTCGTCTCCAGAGTGTTTTCATTTTCAACATAGAACCAGATTATGTCCTTTGTAACAAAATTCTGTGCAAGATTTGATGGAGATGTTTACTAATATAGATAAGATCGCATAGATAGATCTAAGATAAAAACATAGAACATGAGGTAGAACGATAGACGGATAGATATTATATAAGATACGATAATAGATGAGATAGACAAAAAGAGATGTAAATAGATGATAGATAGATAGATGGAAGAGAAAACGATAGATAGAACACGAGGTAGAACGATAGATGGATAGATATGATATAAGATACAATAATAGATGAGATAGACAAGAAGAGATGTAAATAGATGATCAATAGATAGACAGATAGATAGATAGAAGACAAAAAGATAGATAGAACATGAGGTAGAACGATAGATGGATAGATATAATATAAGATACAATAATAGATGAGATAGACAAAAAGAGATGTAAATAGAATATAGATAGACAGAGAGATAGATATATAGATAGATAGATAAAATATAGATAGATAGATAGATAGATAGATAGATAGGAAAGATAAAAGTTGGAGCAGCACCTCAAAGTCCAATGTGTGTTGAATGCCAGCGGCCTTGAGCCCGGGTCAGTGGGCTATAAACAATGCCCATGCAGCTGAAACGTTGCACACCATTGTGATGGAATAAAGCTATTTTTTGCACTGGATTTTTGCTGCGGCCATTTCTATTTTCTTCAGATAGATAGATAGATAGATAGATAAAATATAGATAGATAGAAGACAAAATGATAGATAGAACATGAGGTAGAACGATAGATGGATATTGGATGTACAGTGGTCCCTCAACATACGATGGTAATCCGTTCCAAATGGACCATCGTTTGTTGAAACCATTGTATGTTGAGGGATCCGTGCAATGTAAAGTATAGGACAGTGGTCTACAACCTGCAGACCTCCAGATGTTGCAAAAGTTCAACACCCAGCATGCCCGGACAGCCAACGGCTGTCCGGGCATGCTGGGAGTTGTAGTTTTGCAACATCTGGAGGTCCGCAGGTTGAAGACCACTGGTATTGGAGGTTATACTCACGTGTCCCCGCCGCTCCGGACCGTCACTGCCCGTCACCACTGCCCTGGATGTCGCCGCGTCCCCGGGGTGTCCCCGACGCTCCGGCAAGGCCTCTGCTTCCCCGGCATCCTCGCTCTCACGTCGCCGCCATCACGTCGCTACGCACGCCGCTTCAATTGGATGACGTGACGGCGTGCGCAGCAACGTGATGACGATGATGGAGAGCGCCGATGATGCAGGGGATCCCGAAGAGGACGCGCTGGAGCCCCGAGGACAGGTAAGTGATCGTCAGCGGACCACACGGGGCACCGTAAATGGCTATCCAGTGGCAGCTGAAGCAGTCTGCGCTGCCGGATAGTTGTTTATGCGATGGCCCCGACATACAAAAGCATTGTATGTTGATGCTGCCTTCAACATGCGATGGCCTTTGAGAGACCATCGTATGTTGAAATGATCGTATGTCGGGGCCATTGTAGGTCGGGGGTCACTGTATATGATATAAAATACAAAAAAAGATACTGAGATAGACAAAAAGAGATAGAAAATGAGAAAGATAGATGAATAGATAGATGATAAAAATAATAGATAATGAGATAGATGCATTGATAAATAGACAGATAGAAGATAAAAAGATAGATAGATAGATAGATAGATAGGAAAAAAGATAGATAGATAGATAGATAGATAGATAGATAGATAGATAGATAGATAGATGGATAATGGATCAACCGTTCCACAGATTTGGGGCAGATTTTTTATGCAGCATGTGGAGATGATTGCTACAAATCCCATCCATTTTGCTGCTATTGTCATCTGCAGTGCATCCACTCTGTGTGAACATACTCTTAATCTTGCTGAAATGTGTAAATAATTTAAAAGTCCCCTCCTCAATAAGTATTGGGGAGATTTAAGAAAACCTGTGTTGAGGAAAAGTGGTGCAGTTGCCAATCAGATCACTTCTTTCATTTTTTTTTTTAAAAGGCCTCTGAAAAATGAAAGATGAATCTGACTGGTTGCTATGGGCAACTGTACTGCTCTTCCTCTACACAGGTTTTGATAAACCTCCCCTTTCCTCCACTGTGTTTTCATATAGCATGAGACTATTGACTAGACACTATGGGGGACATTTATTAAGGTATTTAGAGCCTTTTTTTTTTTTTTTGCACAAAAAGTGACATGAGCGCCTAAGCACCTTTTTTTATGTCACTTTTGTCGGTAAGCAAAAAGTTACAGACAGCGTTACCTAAGCAAATTTCGGTTTTCACTTTGCAGTGGTCACGAAGTTATGATGTGCGAAAGTCGGATGTAGGCAAAAAAAAGTTGAACACCCCTTACAAAAAGTCCCGAGTCTGCTCCAGGTCTGAGCTGGTGTACAAAACTCCCCGTATGTGAGCAAATTTAAGTCCCAAAAATAGCCTCACAAAAGTTTTTGTTTTGTTTATGTGCTCCAAATTTATCACCCCCTGTGATAGAATGATAAATATCAAATATCAGAACTTGCTTACTGAAGCAACAATGATAAATGTCCCCCTATGAGAATGTGTATGTCAGAACAACCTACTGTCCGTTTCCACATAGATTTCCACATAGATTTCCAAGAGGAGTAACTGAAGCACGGCACCACAAAGTGTTCTAAGAAAGATGCTCCAGGACTGTTATTTTATGGGGAATGCAAGTTTTTACTAAAACGGACAGGAGCACTGAGAAGTCCTCTTAAACACACACAAATCCATGTTCTCCAGATTCCACTTCACATTACTATCATTCTGGAAATGTGTTTTTAATTAATGCCATGACATTCCTCTTCTCCTTACACGGAGCAGAAAAGAAAACTTCATAGATGCCAGCTGTTTTCCATTTTTAAAGGACTGGACCAAGAATTGTCCTATGATATCATGAATAATGTTTTTTTTTTTTTTAAGTTTGATCAACAACAGAAATTATTCTTGTTTTTCTTCCATATGTTTCACAAACAGTACACATTTACTGTACGATCCTGGAAATCTCATTGGGGAAGATTTATCAAAACATGTGCAGAGGAAAAGTTGCCCAGTTGCCCATAGCAACCAATCAGATCGCTTCTTTCATTTTTAACAAGGCCTCTGCAAAACAAAAGAAGCGATCTGATTGGTTGCTATGGGCAACTGGGCAACTTTTCCTTTGCACTGGTTTTGATAAATCTCCCCCATTGTGTAATAAACATATATGCCAACAGAAACTGAAAGAGAGTCATTTTGGTAGCCAATCGTGTGGTTTCTGTTATTTGCCTGGTAGTATAGCACAAACCAACCTTGAACTAAAGGGGTAAACTTTTTTTTTTTTTTTTTTAAGGCTGGGTTCACACTACGTTTTTGCCATACTGTTTTCAATCCGTTTTTCTAAAGAAAACCGTATGGCAAAAAAACGGATGGAACAGTATGGAAAAAAGTAAACCGTATGCGTTTTTAAACAGTATACTGTTTTTAAAAGTGCATACAGTTCCGTCAGTTTTTATAAAAAAAAAAAAAACATACGTTTTTGAAAATTTTGCCCATTTTTAATGGGAGGGGTCTTGGGTGGGGACTTTAGGATTCAAATGCGCATGTGCAAAGTAAAAACGTATACGTTTTTCCCGTATGGAACCGTATACATGTGCGTTTCCCATTGACGTCCATGTTAAAAAAACGTATGCGGTTGCAGTACGGTTTTTAAACCGGAGTCAAAACCGTGGTTGACCACAATATGTTTGCTATGGGGATTTTCTCCTGCTCTGGACATTTCCTAAGTCCTGAGTCCGATACGTCCTGAGTCCCTTCCCTTTCTATAACGCAGGGCCACGATGTGTCCCCGTGTCATAGCGGGTGTGGCCCGGCCTCTAACAACGGCCGGGACTCGTGGCTAATAGCGTGCGGCAGGGATCGCGGTGCTGGGTGCTATTAACCCTTTAGACGCGGCGTTCAAAGTTGAACGAAACATCTAAAGTGAAAGTTAAACCATGCCGGTTAGCTCAGGGGGCTGTTCAGGACGCCGCGGCGAAATTGCGGTGTCCCGAACAGCTGTAGAACACGAGGAGGATCTCCTACCTTGCCTCCTGGTGTCCGATCGCCGAATGACTGCTCAGCACCTGAGATCCAGGCATGAGCAGTCAAGCGGCAGAATCACCGATCAGTGATTTCCTATGAGAAACCATTGATCAATGTAAAAGATCAGTGTGTGCAGTGTTATAGGTCCCTATTGGAGCTATAACACTGCAAAAAAAAAAAGTGAAAAAAAAGTGAATGAAGATCATTTTGATCACCCCTTCCCTATTAAAGATCACCCCCCTTTTCCCATAAAAAAAACAGTGTAAATAAAAATAAATATATATGGTTTCACCGCGTGCGTAAATGTCCGAATTATAAAAATATATTGTTAATTAAACCGCACGGTCAATGGCGTACGCGCAAAAAAATTCCAAAGTCCAAAATAGTGTCTTTTTGGTCACTTTTTATATCATTAAAAAATGTATAAAAAGTGATCATCAAGTCCGATCAATACAAAAATCGTACCGATAAAAACTTCAGATCACGGTGCAAAAAAATGAGCCCTCATACTGCCCCATACGTGGTAAAATAAAAAAGTTATAGGGGTCAGAAGATGACAATTTTAAACGTATACATTTTCCTGCATGTAGTTATGATTTTTTTCAGAAGTACGACAAAATCAAACCTATATAAGTAGGGTATCATTTTAATCGTATGGACCTACAGAATAAAGAGAATGTGTCATTTTTACCGAAAAATGTACTGTGTAGAAACGGAAGCCCCCAAAAATTACAAACTGGCGTTTAAAAATTTTTTTTTGTCTCACAATGATTTTTTTTCCATTTTGCCGTAGATTTTTGGGTAAAATGAGTGATGTCATTACAAAGTAGAATTGGTGGCGCAAAAAATAAGCCATTATATGGATTTTTAGGTGCAAAATTGAAAGGGTTATGATTTTTTAAAGGAGGAAAAAACAAAAGTGCAAAAACGGAAAACCCCCTGGTCCTTAAAGGGGTACTCCGGTGGTAAAGTCATGTTTTTTTTTTCTCTGTTCTTTCAAAACTGCATGACAGAGATAGGCCACGCCCCCTTATCTCCCCCTCCATGTGGTCACAGGTGTGCATGAGAGAAAGAAGCTCCTACACAGCTCCTCATCTCCCCTCCCCCCAGCTTTGTCTTGTGAGGACGCAGGTCTGCACTGAAAGAAGAAAGAGAAGATGTATGTGAAGGGATAACTAGGTGCACGGGCTGGGGATGTATAGACTGCAGGGGAATAAATCTCGGACTGGGGATGATTTCTATATGTCAAGGGGGGGGGGGGGGACTCCTGAGTGACACATGCTGGGAGTTGTAGTCCCTGTTATGTGTGTGTATGCTAGTGTTTACAAACCAGTGTGCCTCCAGCTGTTGCAAAACTACAACTACAACTGGACAGACTTTGGGCATGCTGGAAGTTGTAGTTTTGCAACAGCTGGTGGTATACTGGTTGGGAAACACTGTCCTAGCCTATTCAGCATACACATCATGTTACACCAGTGTTTCCAAACCAGTGTGCCTCCAGCTGTTGTAAAACTACAACTCCCAGCATTCCCTGACAGCCTTTGAGCATGCTGGGAGTTGTAGTTTTGCAACAGCTGGAGGCATACTGATTGGGAAACACTGGCCTAGCCTATTCAGTATATTACAAACAAAGTGCATTGTTTCCCAACCTGGGTGTCTTCAGCTGTATCAAAACTACAACTCCCAGCATGCTCAGACAGCTTTTGGCTGTTCGGGCATGCTGGTAGTAGTAGTTTTGCAACACCTGGAGGCACCCTGGTTGGGAAATACTGGTGTATGCCCTATAGAGGTTTGGTGAACTACAACCCCCAGGAGACTATAGAGGCAGCATGCTGGTGTTATACCACAGACTGAAGACTCCTGAATGACACATGCTGGGAGTTGTAGTCCCTTCTGTGTGTGTATGCCAGTGTATCCCAACCAAGGCTGATTATATTAGTGTGCTGTGTATAAGGGGTCCGACACGGGAAAATAGTAGGATGGGTAAAGGGCGGAAGGAAAAAAAAAAAAGGAGCCGCCCCAAACCAGCAAGGCATGTGGCATGCTGGGATTTGTAGTTTTCAGCGCAGCAAGAAACAGGAAGTAGAAGCAAACACAGGAAAACAAAGTGGGGGATAAAAACACAACAAAGAACGGAAATAGTGTAGGCTAAACAACAAGAATAGAAATGAAATAAAACAAATAGGGTAAGTCAAAAACGGAAAAACACGTTGACCACCGGAGTACCCCTTTAAGGACCAGGCCAATTTTATTTTTGCATCTTCGATTTTTTCCTCCTCGTCTTCAAAAAATCATAACTCTTATTTTTTAATCCACAGACTAGTATGAGGGCTTGTTTTTTGCGTGACCAGTTTTCCTGCATAATGACATCACTCATTTTACCATAAAATGTATGGCGCAACCAAAATAATTCTATTAGTGTGGGCAAATTAAAAAGAAAACCGCAATTTAGTTTTGTTTTCACAGCGTACAATTTACGGTAAAAATGACATGTGTTCTTTATTCTTTGGGTCAATACAATTAAAAGGATACCCATGATTATATACTTTTCTATTATTGTTGCGCTTAAAAAAAAAAAATCGCAAACTTTTTAACCAAATTAGTATGTTTAAAATCCTTCTATTTTGATGACCTATAACTTTTTCATTTTTCCATATAAGCGGTGGTATGAGGGCTAATTTTTAGCGCCATGATCAGTACTTTTTATTGATACCACATGTGTTTAGAAAACTTTTATTCATTTTTTATTTATTTTTTTATTGAATAAGATGTGACAAAAAAGTAGCAATTTTGCGCTTTTTATTTTTACGTTCACGCCGTTTACCGTACGGGATCAATTACATTATATTTTAATAGTTTGGACATTTACGCATGCGGCGATATCAAATATGTGTATTTTTTTTTTACACTTTTTGGGGAGTAAAATGGGGAAAAAAGGACATTTTAAATTTTTATTGGGGGAGGGGATTTTTCACATGTTTTTTTACTTTTTTTACTTTCACTTTCACACTTTAATAATCCCCATAGGGAGCAATCTATAGCAATCGTTTGATTACTAATACTGTGCAGTGCTAAGTATAGGACACAGCACTGCTCAGTATTATCGGTGATCTTCTGCTCTGGTCTGCTCGATCTCAGACCAGAGCAGAAGACCCCGGGAGACGGCCAGAGCCAGGTGAGGGGACCTCCGGCCGCCATGCTGTAAGATAGGATCGCCGTGATATGTATTGATCACAGCATCTGAGGGGTTAATGGCGGACATCCGCACGATCGCGGATGTCAGCCATTATCGGCAGGTCCCCGGCTGCTGCTAGCAGCCGGGACCTGCCGTGTATGACGCGAGCACCCTTCCGATGCTCGCAGTCATACGCAGGACGTAAATGTACGTCCTGGTGTGCGAAGTCCCGCCAAACCAGGACGTACATTTACGTCCGTGGTCGTTAAGGGATTAAACATATAGACAACAAACTTACTGATAGGTTTCTTACCCAAGTGTGAATTGTTAGTGATATGGGTTTGACCCTAATACTAAGTTCTACTATTCCTATGACATCCCTGGTGGGGATGAAAAGCCACATTCAGGGGAGCCAGTACTTTGCACACCAGGATGTACATGTACGACCCGAGTCTCATCGGGACTATGAACTAAGGGTAGGAGCTGCACTCGCTGTCAATTACACTAACTAACCCTTTAGTACTGATCACATCATCTGAAGCATAAAGGGGGCTTTGAAAGATTCATTGGACCACCCACGGTGCAATTTTGGGGTCCAATAAGTCAAGATGGTTACTAGAGCTCCATTAACCATTGCCGATTAGAATGATCAGTGCTATGCCTATGCATAGCACTAAACAGTATTAGCAAAAAAAAAAAGTTTAATAAATGTAAAAACGAAATAAAAATTAAATTCCCCTCTAAATCCCCCTCTTATATGGTTTAATAAAGCTAATTGTCCAGGACAATGAACGATGTAAACATTTTAAAAAATACCATAGTCTAAAATTGCTGATTTTTGGTCAAATCACACCCCAGTATAATAAAAGGTGATCAAAAAGTCACATGTAGGAAAAAGTTGTACTCATAAAATCTAAAGATCATGGTAGAAAAATTGAGCCCCCATACAGCCCTGTATGCTGAAAAATAAGAAGGGCATAGGGCAATGTTTCTCAAGTGCGGTCCTCAAGACCCCCTAACAGGTCATGTTTTCTGGATTTCCTTAGTCTTTCTCAGGTGATATAATTATGGTCAGGGAATCAGGCATCACCACAGTTATATCACCTGGGAAATCCAGAAAACATGACCTGTTGGGAGGACTTGAGGACTGCGCTTGAGAAACATAGTACTGGTACTTATTTTGTAAAAAACAGTTGACTTAGTTTAAAAGCAGTACAATAATAGTAAAACATGTAGGCTTGGGAATTATTTAATTGTTTTGGCCCACAAAATAAAGAAAACATTTCAATGCACTGCGTAACAATGAAAAGCTCAAAAGTTGCAAAATTGATTTTTTTTCAATTTCCACCATTATTAATAATTATTTGGTTGTGCCATACATTTTATGATAAAATAAAAGGTGTTACTACAAAGTACAATTGGTTGCACAAAAAACAATCCCCAATATGAGTCTGTAGATGAAGAGGAAAATAAAGAGTTATGGCTCTTATAAGGCAAGGAGGAAAACATGAAAACACTTTAGGGGTTATTTATCAATAATAGTTTTGGCTAGATCATTTTTGTTGTTTGTCAAGATGCTTTTTTTTGGTGGCGGTGCTCCATATTTATAATATTGTCGCAGTGACCATGATAAATTTTGCGCAGATCTACACCCAGTTCATTTTATTCCGTGGCTTTCATGTCATATCTACCCTGCTTCTGAGGAGCTTGTTGTGTGATCCTATTGTACACAACAGGTATGGTCCTGTACACGACCGAAATACTCATAGATCCTCTTTGCAACAAAACAATATAAATCACCAGCTGACCAATACCAGTGAAAGAGGTGCCTAAAAAATACCTTTTATTTCCATTCTTAGAATTAATAAAAGCCACATATGTGAATATTGTGCCTGTATTATGTCAGAAAATACCAAAACAAGGAGAAGAGAGCTGTTAAGATATATCAAGGGAGTGCTATATTACTAAGACATAAGCACCTCCCCTTCTTTTATTTGAGTATGATAGTTGCAACTCAAATAATAGGAATTACTCCCTTAGTCATCCATTACTGGTGACTAGTTCACCCAACGCGTCTGTCGCCTTTTTAAACAACGTCATCACTGGAGTTTAACAGAACATCAAGATTTACTTAAAAATAGTATATATGCCAGAGTCCAGTGACCCATCAGACAGTCAGAGATTATTTATAATTCTTCTCCACTACTGCCACACATGCTCTCAATCAAGGGGATATAATAAACCATATGGGTATGCACCTTTAAGAGTTGAAGTCCTCAGCCAGCGGGGGTTTAACTTATAACCCTCCAGCTGGTGTCCAGTTCTGAGTCTTCATGTAGAATATGTCGGCAGCGCGCACTCTCGCAGTGGCGAAGAGACCGGCTGACTTTCAGACCAGCGAGCTTGTTGTGTGTTTGGCTTTATTTGTTTTAGTTTTAATTTTAAGGCAAATTAATGTCAAAAAGATGGTCTGCAAAGAGTCTCCCTCACATTTAAATAGGGGTTTACCTTGCCGCAGGCCAGGAAAAAAAACAACTTTATTGTTCGAGAGATGGAGGTTTTATTTTAACAGGTATATATATATATATATATATATATATATATATATATATATATATATGAATTCGGGTAGAAAAACAGACATGGTGCACATCTACAATCTTGTATAATGATCTGACTGCTTCTCAGCATAATATCAAAAACTAACAGGTTGTTAGTATACATTTTTGATCAAAAAGTACAAGCCCACTCGCCACGTCAAGGCCACCTATTTAGAGTGGGTCCCTAACGTCCCTATATATATATATATATACCTTTCACCTTTTTTTTTATAATGTTATCAACACTTTGTCGAATATTTTTTTAAACTTGGCCACATGAAATTGTGAGATGTTGGCCATTGCTAACAATCTTATTGTTTCTTACATCTTTACCATTCCTTTTTTATACCTTAAAAAATATATCTGATTGTTTATATGGACAACTGCTTTATTTTTCCTTTGCATGTTTTTTAAAATTTTTTACTTTTTGTGTATTTAAAGGGGTACTCCTGTGGAAAACTTTTTTTTTTAATCAACTGGTGCCAGAAAGTTAAACAGATTTGTAAATGACTTCTACTAAAAAAAAATGTAATCCTTCCAGTACTTATTAGATGCTGAATACTACAGAGGAAATTATTTTTATTTTTGTAACACAGAGCTCTCTGCTGAATCATGAGTACAGTGCTCTTTGCTGACATCTCTGTCCATTTCAAGAGCTGTCCAGAGTAGAAGAAAATCCTCATAGTAAACATGCTGCTCTGGACAGTTCCTAAAATGGACAGAGATGTCAGCAGAGAGCACTGTGGTCATGATGTCAGCAGAGAGCACTGTGTTCCAAAAAAAAAAAGAATTTCCTGTGTAGTATTCAGCAGCTAATAAGTACTGGAAGGATTGGTATTTTTTAATAGAAGAAATTTACAAAACCGTTTAACTTTCTGGCACCAGATGATTAAAAAAAAAAAGTTTTCCATCGGAGTACCCCTTTAAACATTCTTATTCTTTACCTTTTTCTCTCTTTCTCGCTCCCTTCCTTTCTCCCTCTCTTTCACTCTAGCTGATGATTTTTTTTTTTTTGGCAAACAGACAGGAGTAGTAATCTTTTTTAGACCTGGTCAGGAGGTGGTCTAGATTTGCGGGTTTTTTGGCACCAGTTGCAGCAAAATGTGCGCAAAAATAAATAACACGCAGGTAATAAATTAAAGGGTTTATCCACCATAAGTTGATTTTAGTACTTAAGTTGCAGATAGTAATGGACATGCTTAGGAAGGATCTGTGCTTGTCTTGGGGCTAAATGGCTCTGTTATGAGATTACCATAACACTGTGGCTAGCTTTTTGTGAACTGGCATTTCCTGTTACTTTTCTTTTTTTGACTACAAATCCCACAATTCCATTTTCCTCCCTCCCACACATCAGCCACCCCACCCGTTGAAACATAAATGAGCTGCATCCATCAAAAGACCTGTGGTTTTCAATCAGGGTGCCTACAGCTGTTGCATTAATTGCAGTTGATCTCTCTCCCACCAAGCGATCGCTCTACCCATTAAAGCAGACAGGCTCCCTGTCATCAACTGACTAGTGAGTCAGGTCTCGGCCGCATTGCAACCTGGGGATTTGTATGCTGTTAAAAATAAATATTGGGGTGAAAATCACACAAGAATTGTGAGAAAACCGTCACACACAGGTAAAGACACTATATTATGAACTACACTAACTTTACAGCCCCTGTAGCATAGTCAAATAAAAAAAATCCTGCAATACCCCTTTAATGACCACTGCATCCGTCACTTAAAAAAATGGTCTAGCAACACTAAAAGGTCAAAATGATGGATTTTTGAACTTTGAAAAAAAAAACGCAAAAAAACCTGCAATTAGCACCAAAATAAAAAAATATTTGCAAATGTAGACCAAAAAAAGCAATAGAACACAATGATAAATAACCCCCTTTGTCCTTAATGGGTTAAACAAGGTGTTTTAAATCAAATAAATCTTAACCATGATATAATGAGGAGTAATGGAAATGGCAAATTAGTATACATTTCTTTTAATATATAATTTTTTAAATTAGTTTTTTAAACAGTGTGCACACTGATGGCTGCTTTTCTATAGATTTTCACAGAGTGCATTAATAGATTAGGTCATATTTAAAAAAAAAAAAAATATATATATATATATATATATATATATATATATATATTTTATGGTGTGAGAAACTACCCTAAAGTAGAATAAACCTTTTAAATAACCATTAACAAGCACCACTTATAATGGAAACCATGGTATTGGGTTATGATTTATAGCCATGCCATGACAAAGGATATAGTACTGTGCTTTGTCGTAGATCCATTACTTTGACAGCATAATGAGCCTAGAAATTATATTAAAATGTCCATAACTGTGCAAATTGTATCAAGAAAACACAAGAGCGATAATCTTAATAAGCATTCCTAAACACATCATATAATTCTATACGTTATCTGTGTGCATCTCCCATTCATTCTCACAGCACAGCTCAGTAGTTTTCTGATAGAGAAGCCAGTGAGAAAAACATGACTTCTGGGCCCAGAAACCGTAGGAAGATTTTATTATAAATGAGAACTAAGAACTGAATATCTATGTGTAATTGTTAACTGGCAGAATTATGGTGAGAAATTGGAGTTTTCTTGAGTTCTTGAGTTGAGTTGGGTTTTTCCTAGAAGTATTATGACAAATAGTCTAGACATGCTTTATATGAAAAAAGAGAGAATATATATATATATATATATATATATATATATATATATATATATATATATATAGTATACACATACACTCAGGGTTCAAATAAGAATTCTACTTAAAAGGGTCGAAAATAAATGTTTTCAAATCAACTAGTCCCAGAAAGTTCAGAAAGTTGTGTATGCCTCAAAGAAAGTTAGACAGATTTGTAAATTACTTCAATTTAAAAATAATTTGCCTTCCAGTAGTTATGTTGCTGAATGCTCCAGAGGAAGTTGTGTAGTTCTTTCTAGTCTGTCCACAGTGCTCTCTGCTGACACCTCTGTCCATGTCAGGAACTGTCCAGAGTAGAAGCAAATCCCCATAGCAAATCTTTCCTGCTCTGGACACTTCCTGACACAGACAGAGATGTCAGCAAAGAGCACTCTGGACAGACTAGAAAGAACTACACAACTTCCTCTGGAGGATTCAGCAACAGAACTATGGAAGGCAAATGATTTTTAAATAGAAGTCATTTACAAATCTTTTTAACTTTCTGGCATCAGTTGATATGGATTTTTTTTTCCTTCAGAGTACCCCTTTATTGCTGCTGTCACATTTTAATACAACAATGTGGCAAAATAAAATGCTAACTTTTCCCAATATCAAACTGATTAGTTACTACTTGCCCATTTAACCCCATAACGACCCAGGACATATATTTACATCCTGCGCCGGTTCCCGCGATATGAAGCGGAGTCGCAGCGCGTCGGTCCCGGCGCTCATCAACGGCCGGGACCCGCAGCTAATACCACACATCGCCGATCACGGCAATGTGCGGTATTAACCCTTTAGAAGTGGCGGTCAAAGCTGACCGCCGCTTCTAAAGCGAAAGTGAAAGTATCCCGGATAGTCAGTCGGGCTGTTCGGGACTGTGGCGGTGAAATCGCGGCGGTTCCGGACAGCTTACAGGACACCGGGAGGGCCCTTACCTGCCTCCTCGGTGTCCGATCGACGAATGACTGCTCCGTGCCTGAGATCCAGGCAGGAGCAGTCAAGCGCCGATAACACTGATCAAAGACGTGTTAATACACGCCAGTGATCAGCATAGGAGATCAGTGTGTGCAGTGTTATAGGTCCCTATGGGACCTATAACACTGCAAAAAAAAAAAGTTAAAAAAAGTGTTAATAAAGGTCATTTAACCCCTTCCCTAATAAAAGTTTGAATCACCCCCCTTTTCCCATAAAAAAAATAAAACAGTGTAAATAAAAATAAACATATGTGGTATCGCCGCATGCGTAAATGTCCGAAATATAAAAATATATCGTTAATTAAACCGCACGGTCAATGGCGTACGTGCAAACAATTCCAAAGTCCAAAAAAGCGTATTTTGGTCACTTTTTATACCATTAAAAAATTAATAAAAAGTGATCAAAAAGTCAGATTAAAGCAAAAATCATACCAATAAAAACTTCAGATCACGGTGCAAAAAATAAGCCCTCATACCGCCCTGTACATGGAAAAATTAAAAGTTATAGGGGTCAGAAGATGACATTTTTAAACATATAAATTTTCCTGCATGTAGTTATGATTTTTTCCAGAAGTATGACAGAATTAAACCTATATAAGTAGGGTATCATTTTAACCATATGGACCTACAGAATAATGATTTTTACCGAAATATGCAGTGCGTAGAAACGGAAGCCCCCAAAAGTTATAAAATGGCGTTTTTTCTTCAATTTTGTCGCACAATGATCTTTTTTTCCGTTTTGACATGCATTTTTGGATAAAATGACTAATGTCACTGGAAAGTAGAAATGGTGACGCAAACAATAAGCCATAATATGGATTTTTAGGTGGAAAATTGAAAGGGTTATGATTTTTAAAAGGTAAGGAGGAAAAAACGAAAGTGCAAATACGGAAAAACCCTGAGTCCTCAAGGGGTTAATAATAGAATTACATTTGACACACATAGACCTGTAAAACTATTTTGTTACAGTGTTTCTGTAGCAATTATTCACAATTTGGCAGCCATTTTTAACTCCATTAAAAAAATTTTGTGGCCTTGCAATAAACTGTTTGTACACGAGAAGCAGTACTATTTCTGGACATGATATTACTTATTATACTATAATAGGTATAGTATTTATCAGCAGCAGCTTTCTGCTCTGACGGCTTCATCACTAATTTGCAGTTCTCCCAGAGCTTGTGAGTTGAGTTCCCTTTTGCCCCTTCATAGCTACAAACTTTCTTATATTTGCTTGTACTATCAATCTATGTAAAGTTTGTTCAAATGATAGGGTCTATTTAAGTCTCCAAGACAGTTAGGGGCAACCTGTCTACTAGGATTTCTTAAGCCCAGGATACAACATGTACATATGGCACCAGGCCCAAGCTTGCTACTTAGATTCAATAACAGATTCAAGCTTACTGGTTAGACTAGGCACCATGAGAATGGGAGTGGTGGGGAACTGGGTAGGTGATTATGACTTAAATCATGAGTACTTGCTTGTGATTTTGTTACTTATATTTTAACCCCACTGGGGTGGATTTCTTTTGCCTGTAGTAGGGAGACCTTATTCACCGGTCGCTGTGGTAGGAGAGACAACAGGACAATTATCATAAAAGGGTCCCAACAGGATCTAGTGATTTAGATTTGTGTATTTATAACATTTAAAACTCTATTCATTAGAGCAACTGATAGATTTCACATTTCATTTCTTTCTTTAGTCTTGTTTTATCTTCTTTATCCTGAGAAGTTGATGTTTGTTGTTGAACTCCGTACCTATATTGAGCACTGATAGCTCTGTTCTACTGGTCTAAACAAACAGCAACAAATACAAATTGCCACTGTTGAAAGTAAGTGAGAAGGTGTTAAATGTAGACAACATTTCTATTGAACTGATGTAAAATGGGTTTTGTTAGTTAACTCTATAGCACAGAATTATTTAAACGTGTCAGTGCCTCAGGCAACCAGTACATTGTAAACAAATGGTTCGAGATGCGAAAGGAATTTGACATGAAATTGGATTTAATTCATGGAAAGTAAAGAGGATTCAATTTCCAATAATGGCAAATCCTTACTAGTAAACTATTAACGGCTTCTGGCTTGTATTAAATTATGTCTACTTGACTATGAATAAAGTACTTCTAGCTTTATTGTTCTTTCAATGCTATACTCAGAAAACTGAAAACTTGATAGAACTAATGAGCAAATTTTTTTTCCCCCATTTCACCCATTTTCTGTTTTTACCAAAGGTCTATAACGGTATAGTAGTTTAACACAGTTGTCTCACACCAGTGAGTAAAAACAAGAACCTAGGTAAAGGCAGGATACCAAACTGGTTCCATCATGCATTTAATAGTTTAAAAAAAATACCATAGGAACTATAGGCCTGTTAGTGTAACCTCCATGGTGCGTAAATTGTTTGAGGGTTTTCCAAGATACATATGCTGTATATTAGAGTATCTCAATGAAAATAATTGTATAACTCCATATCAGCATGGGTTTATGAGGGATCGGTCCTGTCAAACTAACCTGATCAGCTTTTATGAGGAGGTGAGCTCAAGACTGGACCGGGGTGAATCGCTGGATGTTGTATACCATAATTTTTCCAAAGCGTTTGATACGGTGCCTCATAAAAGATTGGTGCATAAAATGAGAAGGATTGGGCTGTGGAAGAATTGTGTAAGTGGGTAAGTAACTGGCTCAGTGATAGGAAACAGGGTAGTGGAGTGGATGACTGTTACTAGTGGGGTACCACAGGGGTCAGTTTGGGGCCTATTCTCTTTAATTGATTGAATATATTTGTTAATGACCTCTTAGAGGGGTTATATAGTAAAGTATTAATCTTTGCAGATGATACTAAACTTTGTAAATTGTTCAACACAATAGAGAGCAACGCAAATGGATCAGGATAGGTTAAAGTCTTGGGCTGGGAAGTAGAAGATGAGGTTTAACACTGATAAATGTAAGGTTATGTACTTAGTGAGAAAAAGGCTGGAGTTGTGCTCTAAATGTGAGAACACTGGATATAACGGGCATGGAAAAGGACTTTATAGGTAAATTTAACTGTAGTGACCAGTGTCGGGCAGCTGCTGTAAAGATGATGGGGTGCATCAAAAGGGCCCACGACAAGGAAATAATTCTACCACTGTACAAATCACCACAGACCCCACATGGAATACTGTGTACAATACTGTGCACCAGTGTACAAGAAAGACATAGTGGAGCTGGAGAGGGTTCAAAGACTGGGAACCAGAATAATACATTGACTGGGAGAACTATAGTACCCAGAAAAATTATCAAAATTGGGGTTTTTTCGTTTATAAAAATACAATAGAGACACTTAGTTGTCACTTTTGCCTTGTGATATGGTGTTCCATCATGCTAGAAAAAGCATTATTCATCACCAAATTGTTACTGGATTTTTTTTAAGAAGTTGTGTTGTGTTAGCCACACCTGTACACTGCAGATTGAGTGTGTTGTCTAGTTTAGAAAATGTTTTGTACATGCACTGTTGAGTGGATGTCTCCTGAACAAGTCCTATTGAGGAGATCTTTCCTGTATTAGCTCAACATGACTCAACAATGCATGGGCATCTAGATCATGGATCTAATTTAGGGGAAAGAAGCACATTTGCAGCTGATGCCTCAAATATATGGTATTTCCCATCTCCAGGCTGTAGGATGCCCAGCATAAAAAATAGTTGCACAAACCAAACATTTAACTGTGTTACAAAACAGTCTTATCAAAATCATGAATCATACGATTTTTCTTTTACTTCAGATTTTATTAAAATTATACAATTAGAATTATTTTAGATTTCAACATATTTAAAAGCTATTTCTACCCCATACACCCTCCACCTGAACTGATGGAGAAATAAAAAATTCATTTCATTTAGAGACTTCAATTGCTGTTTGTTCAACATTATGCTAATTGTGAAATGAAAATGTTTGTACTGGAATAGTTTGTCATTAAAGAAATAACTGTAGTCAATGTTATTATAGATAATTGGGATATGATTATATTGCTTGCAAACCAAAGAAATATCAGCCTATTATGAATTCCCCTAAATGTTTTACAATTGCTTAAACTGCCCAGACATTTGGGAAAAATTATACAGATCGGTTAAAGGGGTACTCCCGTGAATTATTATTTTTTTAAATCAACTGGTGCTAGAAAGTTCAACAGATTTGTAAATTACTTCTATTAAAAAAATCTTAATCCTTCCAGTACTTATTAGCTGCTGAATACTACAGAGGAAATTCTTTTCTTTTTGGAACACAGAGCTCTCTGTTGACATCACGAGCACAGTGCTCTCTGCTGACATCTCTGTCCATTTTAGGAACTGTCCAGAGGAGATATTCCCCATAACAAGCATATGCCACTTTGGACAGTTCCTAAAATGGACAGAGATGTCAGCAGAGAGCACCTTGAGTGACCTGTCGCCATCAGCTGATTGCAGGGGTGCTTTCTTTAGAGAAGTAGCTATTTATATGTTACCCATTTTATAGATATACAGATATTTATCAATGTTAAATTCTGAAAAATTAAAATAACAAAAAAGAAAGTGACAGCTATTTCACCCAAACTAAACACAATATACCGGGTTATAGTGCAGGTGAATAGCTGTAAAAAGAGGGGTTACTCACATATTTAGGTTAGATATTTGCAGAGTTATGCCTGTTAGTAATTATGTTTCCATTGCATTCCAACACGCAATGAAAGTAGGGAGCCGGCTTGCCCAGGTTCCGTCTCATCAATATTCCCTCCTCTGCCCGTCCTCTGCCATGACATGAGAGCTTGGGGGTGAGGGATGAGCCACTGCCTAGCTAAAGTGGGGTGTAGCAAGGAGCAGAGCGCCCCCCCCAAATGCGGGTTCTCACATCACAGAAGAGGGGAAGCCGGGGTGGAATATTAACGAGGCAGGGGAGCTTGGCGAGCCAGCTGCCTGCCTCCATTGTGCCCTGGAGTGCAATGGGAACCAAATTCTAATGGGCAAATACCTAACCTAAATGTCAGTTACCCCTCTTTTTACAGCTATTGACCTTCACTATATGGGTTATATTGTGGGTAAATATAGTTTCAATCAGATGAACAAAAAGTTAAAAAGATAAAACTGTAACAGCATTTATAGCATATGTCTGCTATGCATACCATTTTTGAAACTTAATGTGAAAAATGTAAAGTATATTGCTTTTTACAACTCTGTGTATTACATGTATAGACATCTTTACCTTTTTTCAGTTTATTGCTTAGGAATTAAAATAAAAAATCTTAGAAACACCACTTGTGTGGTCCAGATAATGGTGACAAACTAGTCCTATCTAGATCTGGGTTGGTATGAAGTAATTTCTCCTCCTAGCAGACTAATGTCTAGGTATATAATTATGGAAAAACTCTTTAACGAAGGTAATGCTCTGCTTTTTTGTCATTATTCAGTTTCCCTTGCCATCTGTTTGTTTACTCATAGCAGTAATCTCTTTTTCTAGCTACTAAGATTAAAATTAGATGAAATTTGGCCAATTAGCTGTTCAAAAGAGGCTAGTAGAAGTACAAATGTTATGCACAAAAATTGCCAGATGTTAGAAGGCAAGTCAACTTTCATCTAACGTGTATGGGTGTCCTAAAGGGTTGTTCGCATATTGGCATTTGAGGGTCCGACTGCTAGAACTTCCACTGATTCTGAGAATGGGGACAAAGTTCAATTCAATTGGCACCAGGGGTACTGGAAAGAGACTGGGTTACCACATTACATTCTTAACTTGGGTTTTCTTAACTATTGTTGAGCGCGAATATTCGAAATGCTAATTTTTACCGTGAATATCGGGGCGCTTCACGATTTCGCAAATATTTAGAATATAGTGATATATATTGGTAATAACGAATATTTTTAATGCAAATATTTATGCTAATATTTATGCTAATATTTATGCAAATATCGCCACTTCCTGACTGGACTCTGATCCCTCCCTTCTTTTATGTGAAAGATATAATTGCGCATGCGCACTATACGAATTTCATTATGAATTTGCGCATGAAAAAAAAGGAACATAGCGAAAATTTGAATTTCGTCCATATATTAGCAAAATATTGCAAATTCGAATGTGGCCCATGCCGCTCATTACTATTCTTAACAAAAAAAAGGAATGTCAAAAACACTACAGTATGTTGGAACAGAGCCTAGCACCCTAAAGTTAAGCAAAGAGAGTAGCCCACTGGGCTATACGGTTTCACAACTTCCTTTAACCCTTTAAAGGGGTTATCCAGAAATAAAAAAAAAAATTTATATATCAACTGGCTCCAGAAAGTTAAAAAGATTTGTAAATTACTTAAATTAAAAAATCTTCATCCTTTCAGTACTTATGAGCTTCTGAAGTTGAGTTGTTCTTTTCGGTCTAAGTGCTCTCTGATGACACGTGTCTCGGGAACCGCCCAGTTTAGAAGCAAATCCCCATAGCAAACCTATTCTACTCTGTGCAGTTCCCGAGACAAGCAGAGATGTCAGCAGAGAGCACTGTTGCCAGAAAGAAAACATCAACTCAATTTCAGCAGCTGATAATTATTGAAAGGATTAAGATTTTTTAATAGAAGTAATTTACAAATCTGTTTAACTTTCTGGAGCCAGTTGATATTAAAAAAGTTTTTCCCTGGAATACCCCTTTAAGGACCAGACCAATTTTCCTTGCTGCAATTTAGTTTTTTTCTTCCTTTCCCTTTAATAACAATAATTTATCTAATTGCATTTCAATTCATCTACACACCCATATAAACCTCATTTCTTTTGCAGGACCAATTGTACTTTTGTAATGTCATTCATTAGAGATGAGTGTATCGAAGTTGACAAACCTGAATTAGTTACGAATTTCATGAAATATTTGATTTCCAATGAATGCGAATATCGCGCGCGAATCGCTTCATTAAACTCCATTTACTGTGGTCCAGGCTCCAGGGCATCTAAAATGGCGGATCCACATGTGAGGACATGGGGCAAAGAACACTGGGAGGGCGTTAAGGCAAGGTGGGAAGGAAAGTAGGCGAGATGACCCTGAATCACATGCAGGATGCAGCCTATCAGCAGCCAGTCACCCTTGTGATGTCACAGCCCTATATATTCGGCAGCCATTTTGCGGCTCGTAATATCATTCATTAAACTGCTTAGAGATAGGACAGACATCGCTGTGTATGTGTGTTGCACAGAAAAGCTCATTCCAACAGCATTTCACATCCTAGTTACATCCGCGTTCTGGTGGACAGAGAGCAGTGTTTTTTTCACTGAAAAGGATTTTTACTGCAGCCATTATCCTCCCAGTCACTTTGTTCAGCATAGTATTACAGAGAGGAGCAGATAGCTGTGTGTTGCCTCATACATTTTAACAAACTGCCTCAACTTCATAAACCTTACCAGAGGAGACAGGAATAATTTTTCAGCGCAATTCTGTGTCTTTGTTCCACAACAAATCATCTGCCGGTTATACTAGTCTGTAGACGGTATAATACCCCGCAGTCCATTCCCAATAGTCTTTGACAGAGTGCAATTTTGTGTTTAGTACACAGCTTTTTAGTTCTGCAGCACTGTTGTGTACTGCTGGTGTTGTGCAAAAATATGTTTTTTTTTAAGCGTACTGTACCGTACATTTTTCCTCCCTCATAAGTGCATACCACAAACGTACATCTAAGTAGTGTACTATTTTGTACCTGTTAATCTGTCAAGGGCCTAGATAGTGTGAAAGTCCAGACAAAAGTAATGACCAGTTGGTGTTTTACTAAAATAAGTTTTTTTTAAGTGTACAGTAGCGCATTTTTCTGCCCTCATTCGTGCATGCCGCATACCTACATCTAAGTGGTGTACTATTTTGTGCCTGTTAATCTGTCAAGGGCCTACATACTGTGAAAGGACAGCCAAAAGTAATCACCGGCTGATGTTTTACTCAAATAACTTTTGAAGCGTACAGTAGTGCATTTTTCTGCCCTCATGAGTGCATACCACATGCCTACATCTAAGTAGTGTAATATTGTGTACCTGTTAATCTGTCAAGGGCCTAGATAGTGTGAAAGTCCAGACAAAAGTAATCACCAGTTGATGTTTTACTAAAATACGTTTTTTTAAGCATACTGTACCGCATTTTTCTGCCCTCATAAGTGCATAACTGCATACCACATACCTACATCTAAGTAGTGTACTATTTTGTACCTGTTAAACTGTCAAGGGCCAAGATACTGTAAAAGGACAGTCAAAAGTAATCACCAGCTGGTGTTTTACAAAACTACAGAGTTTTTAAGTGTACTGTAGCGCATTTTTCCTCCCTCATAACTGCATACCACATATGTACATCTAAGAAGTGTACTATTTTGTACCTGTTAATCTGTCAAGGGCCTAGATACTGTGAAAGTCCAGGCTAAGTAATCACCAGCTGGTGTTTTAGTAAAGTACTTTTTTTAAACATACTGTACCGCATTTTAAGCACTCATAAGTGCATACCACATACTTACATCTAAGTGGTGTACTATTTTGTGACTGTTAATCTGTCAAGGCCCTACATACTGTGAAAGGACAGCCAAAAGGAATCACTAGCTGGTGTTTTACTCAAATAATTTTTGAAGCGTACAGTAGCAAATTTTTTTGCCCTAATAGGTGCATACCACATACCTACATCTAATTAACGTACTATTTTAAACCTGTTAATCTGTTAAGGGCCTACATACTGTGAAAGGTCAGCCAAAAGTAATCACCGGCTGGTGTATTACACCAATAAGTTTCTTTAGCGTACTGTACCGCATTTTTCTGCCCTCATAAGTGCATACCACATACCTACATCTAAGTGGCGTACTATTTTGTGACTGTTAATCTGTCAATGGCCTACATACTGTGAAAGGAAAGCCAAACGGAATCACCAGCTGTTGTTTTACTCAAATAATTTTTGAAGTGTACAGTATCGCATTTTTCTGCCCTCATAAGTGCATACCTACATCTAATTAATGTACTATTTTAAACCTGTTAAAAGGGTACTCCGCCCCTAGACATCTTATCCCCTATCCAAAGGATAGGGGATAAGATGTCAGATCACCGGGGTCCCGCTGCTGGGGACCTCGGGGATCACTGCTGCAGCACCCCGTTATCATTACTGCGCAGAACGAGATCGCTCTGCACGTAATGACGGGCAATACAGGGGCCGGAGCATCGTTACGTCACGGCTCCGCCCCTCCGCCCCCTGCCATAGACTTGCATTAAGGGGACGGGCCGTGATGTCATGAGGGGCGGAGCCATGATGTAGCGCTGCTCCGGCCCCTGTATCGCCCGTCATTACGCACAGAGCGAACTCGCTCTGTGCAAAAATGATGGCGGGGTGCCGCAGTGGCGATCCCCGGGGTCCCCAGCAGCGGGACCGCGGCGATCTAACATCTTATCCCCTATCCTTTGTAGAGGGGATAAGATGACAGGGGCGGAGTACCCCTTTAATCTGTCAAGGGCCTACATACTGTGAAAGGACAGCCAAAAGTAATCACCGGTTGGTCTATTACTCCAATAAGTTTCTTAAGCATACTGTAGCACATTTTTCTGCCCTCATAAGTGCATACCACAAACCTACATCTAAGTAGTGTACTATTTTGAACCTGTTATTCTGTCAATGGCCTAGATACTGTGAAAGTCCAGGCAAAAGTACTCCCTGGCTGGTGTTTTTACTCAGATACCTTTTTAACTGTACTGTAGCGCATTTTTCTGCCCTCATAAGTGCACAGCATATACATACATCTAAGTAGTGTACTATTTTGTAACTGTTAATCTGTCAAGGGCCTACATACTGTGAAAGGACAGCCAAAAGTAATCACCAGCTGGTGTATTACACCAATAAGATTCTTAAGCATGCTGTAGCGCATTTTTCTGCCCTCATAAGTGCATACCACAAACCTACTTCTAAGTAGTGTACTATTTTAAACCTATTAATTTGTCACGGGCCTAGATACTGTGAAAGTCCAGGCAAAAGTACTCACTGGCTGGTGTTTTTACTCAGATACTTTTTCAAGTACTGTAGCGCATTTTTCTGCCCTCATATCTGCATAGCAAATTATGTACATCTAAGTAGTGTACTATTTTTACCTGTTAATCTGTCAAGGGCCTACATACTGTGAAAGGACAGCCAAAAGAATCACCGGCTGTTGTTTTCCTCCAATGCGTTAATTAAGCGTACTGTAGCGCATTTTTCTGCTCTCAAAAGTGCATACCACATACCTACATCTTAGTAGTGTACTATTTTAAACCTGTTAATCCTGTCAAGGGCCTAGATACTGTGAAAGTTCAGGCAAAAGTACTCACCGGCTGGTGTTTTTACGCAGAAACTTTTTTAAGTATACTATAGGGCATTTTTCTGCCCTCATAAGGGCACAGCACATACATACATCTAAGTAGTGTACTATTTTGTACCTGTTAATCTGTCAAGGGCCTAGAAACTTGGAAAGTCCAGGCAAAAGTACACACCTGCTGCTGTTCCAGTCAAATACTGTTTTAAGCTTAGTGAAGCGTATTGTACTCACCTCATATACGCACTAAAGGCAGAGAAATGCCAGAACATGCACAGAGGAGTGGCAGAGGCCTAAATTCATCAGGCAGAGGTCGCAGCAGACTAGGGGCGAGTGGCAGCAGGAGTCGCAGCGAGAGGCCTAAGCTGCCGGTATCCGCTAGCGATCGTGTCTCGACCAGCAACCCATCTGCCGTTGATTGGTTAACACGGTCATCCATTTCATCACAAGTGACATCTGATACCCTCAGTCAACAGTCAATGGGTTCCTCAGACACAACCCTCAGTTGGCATGGCCCGGGAACAGTCCCTTTCCTCCCATTGCCTCTGTCCTATGCTGTTCCCTCCCCTTCAGAAGTATCTTAAGCTGTTGGTTCAGCTCCACTATTCACTGAGGACAATCTAATAGAGGACAGTCAGCAGCTACTGCTCAGCCAACAAGTGGAGGAGACATCCGCTGCTTCCTCCGCTAGGCGGGCAAGTAGTGATGAGGAGAGTGAGGTGGGAGGCGGTGTTGCCAGGGTTCAGGGTTCTGAAGCAGACACTGTTGACTAACCTGTGGAGGACATCAGTGACGTGCAGACACTTCTTGATGATGATGAAGCTGATCGCAATTGGGAGCCGGGTACAGAAGGGGCTTCATCCTCATCAGGAGAAGAGAGTTGCAGGTTGCCCATGAGGCAGCAGCTGAACCAGCAAGGTGGTAGCATAGTTGGCAGTCAGCATGGTGGCCGAAGTAGAAAGGAGCCAAAAGTGCCTGGGGGAGACCACCTGCTTTGCGGCAACCTACCTTCCCATGATGCACCACCATAAAGCAGCCAGGGAGAACTGTGGCTCCAATGTAGTGGTCCATCCTGCTGCATCACCCAGTGGCACACCGCTCTCTCTTTCAGCCAGCCAAGGCTCCACCACCTCAGCCGAAGAGAGCTGTGTGTCATACTCTCCTTCTGTCGCTCCAGATGCTCCTGCTCCTCCTACTTTTAGTCAGCCATTCCAACAACAATCCATCGGTGAAGCCATGTCCAAGAGACAACAGTATGCGCCCACTCATCCAACGGCGCAGAAGCTGAATGTGCTCCTGTTTAAGTTGCTGTTGCTGCAGTCCCTCCCTTTTCAAGTGGTGGACTCTGCACCTTTCAGAGTCACACAGGGGAGGAACTGCTAAAAGTCATTCCTAAAGAAATCGGAGCATGGCTTACTCCCCAAAAACTGGAAATGGTAACCATGGTGACTGACAACGGAAGAACATCTTGCATGCCTTGCGACTGGGAAGGATGAGCCATGCGCCCTGCATGGCACACGTGTTCAATCTGGTTGTAAAGCAGTTCCTGAAGTGTTCCGCCCATTTGCAAGACATCCTAACAATGGGAAGGAAACTTTGCATGCACTTCAGCCACTCGTACACCGCAAAGTACACCCTCCTTGAGCTGCAGCGTCAGAACGGTATCCCCCAACATAGTCTGATTTGTGACGTTGCCACACGTTGGAATTCCACCCTGCATATGTTAGACCGAACAGAGAAAAGCCATCACTGATTTCTTGATGATCCAAGCGGATAGGGGTACTCCCCTTTGTGACTTCAAAGTGAACCAGTGGCAGCTCATACGTGACACCTGCCGTTTGCTCAGGCCCTTTGAGGAAGCCACATTATTAGTAAGTCGTCAGGATTACGGGATGAACAACGTCATTCCACTGCTTCATTTCTTACAGCACGTGTTGGAAACGATGGCTGGTCAGGGCACTGGAGACATGGCGCCTACATCTCACGGCCACATGAGACCTGTGAGGGCTGAACTGGAGGAGGAGTGGGAGGGGCACAGTGGATCACAGTTTAGGTGTGGGCATTTTTCTAGTAATCTGACAGGAGAGGAGGAGCAGGAGCAGCCAGAGGAGCTAGAGGGTTATGAGGCAGGCGAGACAGAGGACCCAGACACACCATGGCAGTATGCAGTGGAGATGGAGGCATGGAGTCCCCCCCGAGAAACTTGCACAAATGGCATGCTCACTTGCTCGCGTAGTGACAGCCGAATTGTCACAATTCGGCAGCGGGATGACTTCTGGATCTCCATCTTATTGGACCCTCGCTACCGTCACAAAATAAGGGCCTTTTTACACCCACTGAGAGGGAGGACAAAGTGACCTACTACAGAGGCATCCTATGTAGTCAGTTGGCCGATGCCTATCGGCACCATTGTCCGTCCTCTCGCAGGTCTGAATCTGGGGGCCCCTGCGCTCATCTTCCACTGCCATGGCTGCTGTGGAGGGGTGGGGTGGCAGGAGCAGTACCAGCTCCATCAGCAGCAGCCTGAGTCTACAGTCACAGATGAGTAGCCTTCTTTGCCCGCATAGTGAAGCAACTCATCAGCAGCAGGTACACTTGGAGCAGGACCTGAACCAGCCAGTGGTGGCATACCTTGACATGCCCATGCCAACACACCTTGAAGATCTGCTGGACTTCTGGGCAACTAGCAGAGTTTGCCCTGGAAAAGCTGTCCTGCCCAGCCGGTAGTTTGCCATCAGAGCGGGTGTTTAGTGCGACGGGGGCCATAGTCACCTCAAGGAGAACTCGTCTGTCCACAAAAAATAGGGAGAGATTGACCTTTGTGAAGATGAATCAGGAACAGATTTAAGATGCTTCTCCCCAGTTACAAACATTCCCCCCCCCCCCATCATACACCTTTTTTCACCCATCTTCGTCACCGGGTACTGGTATCACCACCCACCGCACCAGTCTGTCACCGGGTCACTTTCAGGACTCCTGATGCTGCTGCTGCTGCCACCCCCAGGCTGCCTCATTCAGCCACTATATGGTCTCTTCTCAGGCTTCAGCCAACTCCAGGCTTTGTCATTCAGCCACTATATGGTCTCCTCATGCTTCAGTCACCTCCAGGCTGTCATTCAGCCAATATATGGTTTACTGATGCTGCTGGGCCAGGGCCTAGGCCTAAAAAATGTTGGTAACACTAGCAACCAAAAATCTTAAATTTAAATTTCAAAATTCATCTTTTAATCTTAGGGATTGTGAAGCCCTAGTGTCTGCTCATGCTGCTGCCAGCTCCACTCTGTCTCATTCAGCAACTACATTGTCTCCTCATGCTGTCAACACACCCAGGCTGTGTCATTCATCCAATATATGGTTTACTGATGCCTCAGCCACCTCCCGGCTGTGCCATTCATCCAATATATGGTCTTCTCATGCTTCAGCCACCTACAGGCTGTGCCATTCATCCAATATATGGTGTACAGATGCTTCAGCCACCTCCAGGCTGTGCCATTCATCCAATATATGTTTTACTGATGTTTCCACCACCTCCAGGCTGTGCCATTCATCCAATGTATGGTTTACTGTTGCTTCAGCCAACTCCAGTCTATATCATTCAGCACTACATGGTTTAGTGGCGCTGCTGGCCCTAGGACTTTACCTATATATGTTTATGGTAACACTAGGTACCATACATCTTCAATGGAAATTTCAAAATTCATCTTTTATTCTTAGAGATTGTGAGGCCCTATTGTCTCCTCAATTTTCAAAGAGGAAAAATTGGAAAAATTCCTTTTTTTTCAATATTCCCCCCCAAATATGTTTTCCATTTTGAAGCATATAATATAGAAAAATGAATGATAGAGATGAGTGAACTTTTGAAAAATTCGAATGGCACAGCCTCGAGTTGGCGGCAGATGAGGAGACAATAGGGCCTCACAATCTCTAAGAATAAAAGATGAATTTAGAAATTTCCATTGAAGATGTACGATACCTAGGGTTACCATAAACATATAGAGGTAAAGTCCTAGGCCCAGCAGCATCACTAAACCATGTAGTGCTGAATGATATAGACTGGAGCTGGCTGAAGTAGCTGGTAAACCATATATTGGAGAAAATGGGGGTGATTCTTACTTTTATTAGGGAATGGGTTAAATGATACTTATTAAAGAAGATCTGTAGTAGTCTGAACTTATCTCCGAGTTATAGATCGCACGCGCGGGCACGCGGGGGGGGGGGGGGTTGGCGAGCGCTGGGGCCCCCGCAATCATCTCATATCATATGACATAATTTGGATGAAGGTGATTGTTTGTCGTATGCCCGGAGAGTGCGTCAGTACTGACGCAGAGAGTATGACGTGGTAGCTGGTGCGCCCGCCTTGATACTGCGCGTTGTGCATGTGCAAGCGAGGAAAATGCGGCCTGCTATATTTTTACTTACGATGGATATGGGACTGTATTACTTATTATTCACTTATGGATATACACTGGTTTTACATGACTTGTTCTATGGTGGCATTACATGTATGTATAACGGTTGTTTGGACAAGTATTTTACATATGTAATATGGATGTACTTTGTATATTTATACACTGAAAGACATTATTTTGCACATATATACCACCTCCATGGTAACTTTGCCTTTGTGCTTGAAAAAGGCCGTATGGGCGGCTGAAACGTTGCTATGTTTGGAATGGAATAGACTACCTTACTTCATTGTAACCTGTGTGCTGCAGTTCAACTTTGTTTTGTGGACACCTATAATTTTGTACATAATATATAAAGTTAAATGGTGACAGAAAGTGGCCAATTTTGAGTCAAGTTTTCATGTTAAAGGGGTATTCCGGGCAAAAACTTTTTTTTATATATCAACTGGCTCCGGAAAGTTAAACAGATTTGTAAATTAGAAAAACTATGTGGATGTGTGCAGCTCACAACTATTACGCACCGAGGTCAAACAGGGCAAGCAACTATACCTTAATTGCTAAAAAAAAGGGAAACCAAAGAAATACAATGTAGCCCGGACCTTCTAGATGGGTATAAATGGATATACAAGGATCGTGCTTCAATAATAATTGTCATTTATTTATAAAAATAAAATTTCATCACTTCTCACAGGGCCCTTGTGAGAAGAGCATACATAAAAAAAGGTATTAGGCAATAGTATTAAAATTAAACACTTGGCATAGAGTATAGAATAATAGAATAAAATAGCTGAGTAAGAGCTGTACCATACAGATATATTAGAAAGTTTAGGGTAAATATGTCCCTTTTTTTAGGATACAGTGACAGACAGTCTGTATTGATAGTAATTGTTACCGGTCTGTCGGTTGTGGCTCAGGCGGTGGATGTTGCTCCCGCAATAGATAAGTGTCCGTAGTATATACAGTCCACTGTATGTTGCCTCCAATTGTGAGCCTGATCCAGTAAGGTCTGAGCGTGGTGGCAGTCGCTGTCGGATAAGGCGCTGGCAGGCGCCAAAGATCGTGATGGTGTCCGGGGACTGCTGGCGCTAGCGTGCGCTAAAGTTGGTATTCCTCACCGCTTCATTAGTTGGAAAACAGGACCATGTACTGGAAGGCTGGAGGTTCACCTCGTGGTGCCGGCGTCTGACGTCAGAGCCGGGATGGTTACAGCAGGATAGTTGCACCGGGATGATTGCGCCGGGATGGATCCGAACTGCGTGTGTACATATAGGCGCCTCCAGGGGTCCACTGCTTGTCAATAGCCAGCACTGATACAGTGCTGGCTATTGACAAGCAGTGGACCCCTGGAGGCGCCTATATGTACACACGCAGTTCGGATCCATCCCGGCGCAATCATCCCGGTGCAACTATCCTGCTGTAACCATCCCGGCTCTGACGTCAGACGCCGGCACCACGAGGTGAACCTCCAGCCTTCCAGTACATGGTCCTGTTTTCCAACTAATGAAGCGGTGAGGAATACCAACTTTAGCGCACGCTAGCGCCAGCAGTCCCCGGACACCATCACGATCTTTGGCGCCTGCCAGCGCCTTATCCGACAGCGACTGCCACCACGCTCAGACCTTACTGGATCAGGCTCACAATTGGAGGCAACATACAGTGGACTGTATATACTACGGACACTTATCTATTGCGGGAGCAACATCCACCGCCTGAGCCACAACCGACAGACCGGTAACAATTACTATCAATACAGACTGTCTGTCACTGTATCCTAAAAAAAGGGACATATTTACCCTAAACTTTCTAATATATCTGTATGGTACAGCTCTTACTCAGCTATTTTATTCTATTATTCTATACTCTATGCCAAGTGTTTAATTTTAATACTATTGCCTAATACCTTTTTTTATGTATGCTCTTCTCACAAGGGCCCTGTGAGAAGTGATGAAATTTTATTTTTATAAATAAATGACAATTATTATTGAAGCACGATCCTTGTATATCCATTTATACCCATCTAGAAGGTCCGGGCTACATTGTATTTCTTAGATTTGTAAATTACTTATATTAAAAAATCTTAATCCTTCCAATAGTTATTAGCTTCTGAAATTTTCTGTCTAACTGCTCAATGATGATGTCACGTCCCGGGAGCTGTGCATGATGGGAAAATATCCCCATAGGTGCTGCTCAGCTCCTGGGACGTGAGTCATCAGAAAGCAGTTAGACAGAAAACAGCAACTCAATTTCAGAAGCTAATAACTATTGGAAAGATTAAGATTTTTTAATAGAAGTAATTTACAAATCTGTTTAACTTTCCGTAGCCAGTTGATATATAAAAAAAAAATTGGGCCTTGAATACCCCTTTAAATATCATATTGTATTAAAGAAAGAAATACATGATTATTTATTTATTTTACATTTTTCACACCACTACATATTTAAAAAAAAATCCTGATGTCCTGCAATTTTCAATTTGGCCACTAAGCCCAATAACAGCCTGACCCTTCCAGTTTCAACAGTCTCCTCCTTAACCCCTTCCCGACCTATGACATACCTGTACGTCATGGGTGGCAAGGTGTTCCCGACCCATGACATACAGGTACGTCATGAACATTTTTGCCGCTACTCGCGGCATCCCGCAGCGCCCGGTAAGATGGTGGCTATCACTGATATCAAGCCATCTTACCATGCGACCACAGGGGGTTTCATCCCCCCCCCCAGCGATCGCTGCTATCAGCTAGTCAAATCTGACTAGCTGATAGCAGCGTTTCGCTATCAGAATACTTAGCAGCACGGTGTGTGAGTCCCGATCACAGGGATCGGGACACACACCGCTCTGCTAAGTGTCCCTTACCCGTCCCCCGGTGTCACTTACCCGGCCATGCAGTGTCCCGAGCGGTCCCGGCGCGAGCGGCGTCCTCCAGGCGGTCCCGGCGCGAGCGGCGTCCTCCAGGCGGTCCCGGCTGTGGTGTGTCCTGGCGGTGAGTTTCCGGCAGCAGGGCAGCATCTTCATTGGCAGCAGTAAGATCGCCGAAAAGCGATCTCACCGCTGCCTCTGGGAGTTTCAAAACTGCAACTCCCAGCATGCCCAGACAGCCTTTGGCTTTCTGTGCATGCTGGGAGTTGCAGTTTTGCAACATCTGGAGGTACATAGTTTGGAGACCACTGTATAATGGTCTCCAATCTGTGCTCTTCCAGATGTTGCAAAACTACAAATCTCAGCAGGCTCAGTCTGTCCAGGCATGCTGGGAGTTGTAGTTCTGTAACATCTGGAAGAGCACAGATTGGAGACCATTATACAGTGGTCTCCAAACTGTGGACCTCCAGATGTTGCAAAACTACAACTCCCAGCATACCAGACTGCCCAAGCATGCTGGAAGTTGTAGTTCAGCAACATCTGATCCTTCAGATATTGCCGAACTACAACTTCCAGCATGCCTGGGCAGTCTGGGCATGCTGGGAGTTGTAGTTTTGCAACAACTGGAGGCACACTAGTTGGGAAACATTGTCCGTTTTCTACCTCAGTGCCTCCAGCTGTTGCAATTGTTGCAAAACTATAACTCCCAGCATGCACTGACAGACCATGCATGCTGGGAGTTGTAGTTTTGCAACAGCTGGAGGCACACTGGTTTGGAAACACTAAGTTTGGTTGCAAAAGTTTATTACTTAACTTAGTGTTTCCAAACCAGTGTGCCTCCAGCTGTTGCAAAACTACAACTCCCAGCATGCACGGACAGCCAAAGGGCATGCTCGGAGTTTGCAACAGCTGGATGTTTGCCCCCTCCCCCCAATGTGAATGTACAGGGTACACTCACATGGGCGGAGGTTTACAGTGAGTGCTACAAGTTTGAGATGGCGCAAATTTTGCGCTGCAGCTCAAACTCCCAGCGGCAAACTTGCTGTGAACCTCTGCCCATGTGACTGTACCCTAAAAACACTATACTACACTAACACTAACCTAAAATAAAAAGTAAAAAACACTACATATACACATACCCCTACACAGCCCCCCTCCCCCCAAAAAATGAAAAACGTCTGGTACGCTACTGTTTCCAAAACGGAGCCTCCAGCTGTTGCAAAATAACAACTCCCAGTATTGCCGGACAGGCATTGACTGTCCAGGCATGCTGGGAGTTTTGCAACAGCTGGAGGCACACTGTTTGGGAATCATTTACATAGAATACCCCTATGTCCACCCCTATGCAAATCCCTAATTTAGGCCTCAAATGTGTATGGCCCTCTCTCACTTTGGAGCCCTGTCGTATTTCAGGGCAACAGTTTTGGGACACATATGGGGTATCTCCGTACTCGGGAGAAATTGCCTTACAAATTTTGGGGGGCTTTTTCTTCTTTAACCCCTTATGAAAAGGTGAAGTTGGGGTCTACACCAGCATGTTAGTGTAAAAAAATAAATTTTTTACACTGACATGCTGGTGTTGCCCTATACTTTTCATTTTCACAAGAAGTAAAAGGGAAAAAAGACCCTCAAAATTTGTAATGCAATTTCTCCAGAGTACGAAAATACCCCATATGTGGGCGCAAAGTGCTCTGGGGGCAAAAAGCCATATGTGGGCGCAAAGTGCTCTGGGCGCAAAAAGCTCAGAAGGGAGAGTGCACCATGTACACTTGAGGTGATTTGCACAGGGGTGGCTGATTGTTACAGCAGTTCTGACAAACGCAAAACAATAAATATCCATATGTGACCCTATTTTGAAAACTACACCCCTCATGGAATTTAATAAGGGGTGCAGTGAGAATTTGCACCCCACTGGCGTATGACAGATTTTTGGAACAGTGGTCTGTGAAAATGAAAAATAAAATTTTTCATTTGCACAGTCCACTGTTTCAAATATCTGTCAAATGCCAGTGGGGTGTAAATGCTCACTGCACCTCTTATTAAATTCCATGAGGGGTGTAGTTTTCAAAATGGGGTCACATATGGATATTTATTGTTTTGCGTGTGTCAGAACTGCTGTAACACTCAGCCACCCCTGTGGAAATCACCTCAAATGTACATGGTGCACTCTCCCTTCTGAGCTTTGTTGTAGTTTCCAAAATGGGGTCACATTTGGGGGGGTCCACTGTTCTGGCACCATAGGGCTTCCTAAATGGGACATGCCCCCCAAAAATCCTTTCAGAAAAACTCACTCTCCAAAATCCCATTGTCGCTCCTTCCCTTCTGAGCCCTCTACTGCGCCCGCCAAACACTTGACATACGCATATGAGGTATTTCCTTACTCAAGAGAAATTGGGTTGCAAATTTTAGGGTGATTTCTCTCCTGTTAACCCTTATAAAAATTCAAAAATTGGGTCTACAAGAACATGCGAGTGTAAAAAATTAAGATTTAGAATTTTCTGCTTCACTTTGCTGCTATTCCTGTGAAACACCTAAAGGGTTAAAACACTAACTGAATATCATTTTGAATACTTTGGGGGTGCAGTTTTTATAATGGGGTCATCTGTGGGGTTTTTCTAATATGAAGACCCTTAAAATCCACTTCCAACCTGAACTGGTCCCTGAAAAAGTACGATTTTGAAAATCTTGAGAAAAATTGGAAAATTGCTGCGGAACTTTAAAGCCCTCTGGTGTCTTCCAAAAGTAAAAACTTGTCAATTTTATGATGCAAACATAAATATATAGACATATTGTATATGTGAATCAATATGTAATTTATTTGGAATATCCATTTTCCTTACAAGCAGAGACTTTCAAAGTTAGAAAAAAGCAAAATTTACAAAATTTTCATGACATTTTTAGATTTTTTACCAAGAAAGGATGCAAATATCAGTGACATTTTACCAATAACATAAAGTAGAATATGTCACGAAAAATTATCTCGGAATCAGAATGATAAGTAAAAGCATTCCAGAGTTATTAAAGTTTAAAGTGACAGTGGTCAGATTTTCAAAAAATGCCCAGGTCCTGAAGGTGAAAATGGGCTGGGCCATGAAGGGGTTAAAGGGGTACTCTAGTGGAAAACATTTTTTTTTATATCCCCTGGTGCCAGAAAGTTAAACAGATTTGTAAATTACTTCTATTCAGAAATCTTAATCCTTCCAGTACTTATCATAGGCTGTATACTACAGAGGAAGTTCTTTTCTCTTTGAATTTCTTTTCTGTATGTCCACAGGGCTCTCTGCTGACACCTCTGTCCATATCAGGAACTGTCCAGAGCAGGAGCAAATTCCCATAGAAAACCTATCCTGCTCTGGACAGTTCCTGACATGAACAGAGGTGTCAGCAGAGAGCACTGTGGTCAGACTGAAAAGAAAAGAACTTCCTGTGGAACATACAGCAGCTGATAAGTACTGGAGGGATTAAGATTTTTAAATGGTAGTAATTTACAAATCTGTTTAACTTTCTGGCACTTTATTTAAAAAAAAAATAAAAAAATAAAACATATTTTCCACTGGAGTACCCCTTTAACATAACAGACAGGATTACAGTGAGATATAACACCTATACATAAACAACACAAATTCACTCAACCACTACTACGTTATGGTCAAAGCTCCTCTCTTACCCCTCACAGGTTACAACATACTTTTGAATAAACATCAATAAGTCATCTTATGGCTATTTGATGGTCCATGTAGCAGTTGTAAAGCTTATATTCAAGGCAAAATGATTGCTTCTATAATCCTGTTCAAAAACGTAATAACAATCTACACAGAAAATAAAAACAGATAAGGAAAGAATGTGTATCAGTATCTGAAGATATTAACTTAGTATATCTTAGCTGACCCATCTATTTTGTTCTCCCACAGGATACACATTGTAACGCTTGGAGTAGTGGATCTTCTGTACCACTTGAGAAAGCCGTACCTGGGAGCGGAGTCTAAGGAGCCACTGGTTTTCACCAGAGCCCACCGCAAAGCGGGATGGACTTGCTGTGGCAGGCGAACTCCCAGGTCGCTACCCCTGGTACAAATAACCCACAGTCGCGGCAGAGGTGAGGCAGTGGCGGCAGAGGCGTGATACAATAAATAAGGAAATTCAGAGACAGGGACTGGCAGGTAGGTTAGGGCTGGTGGCAAGGTACGTGGTCAGGAAATGTAGAAAAACGGTACTGGTACACAGTATAGGCAGGACACTGCAAGGTACGCGTTCTCAATGGCTCCAAGAGACAAAGATCTGGCAGGGGTCAAGAGGAAGTGCAGACACTTTATAGGGTTAGCGCCTGACAAGGACAAATTACCGGTACACTGGCCCTTTAAATTTCAGAGAGCCGTCACACCTGCCCTAGGAAACGGGTATGCACACGCCGAGCAGTCAGAGGAAGCAGAGGAGCCAGGAGCGCGGTGAGGTAAGTAACCGTTGGAAAACTGAGTGCGACAGCAGCCGGACATGCTGGCCGCGGCACTGCCTGTCCCTGAAGCTGTACAGGGAAACGGGCTGTGAGTACGCCTGTGGCCAGCATTACCGGCCGAGGCGTGACTCATGACACACATTTAGGATAAGCAGCTTTAGTTCCTAAACTGTGTTTCATAAAAGAGCAGCCTTTGCCGTGGATTATCTAAATAAAAAATATCATTTGTTTCCGAATGTTGTTTTGAATGAAAATAATCTGAAATATGTGACCCCACCCTGAAATGATCTCAAAGTAATTAAAAAATACATAACAATAAAATGTCCAAATAACCTGAGGTTATGGTAAGTAACCGGCTTCCAGAGATCATATCATAATATGATCTAAAGTGATTACATTTTAGTCATAGAGCGGAGTTACATTGAGTTCAGGTTGTAAGGACTTAAATGAGTCCTTGTGCCTGCGCTTTCTTGAAATAGTTGTTCAGATCCAAAGTAGTATATTTTGTGGATTGTAATAAAAGCATATTTCTTGTAAAGAACTGATTTTTATATTTGATTTAACTGAATAGGTGAGATTGGCACATTATACCTAAACACACATTCAGCTTCTCAATTAGATCCCAGACCTACGCTTGTACATTCACGTGTATTGTGACCTTTGATGAAAGTCAAAATTCATACCAGATTAGACTGCTATTTCCATTCTATTTCCTCTTGTGTTTAACAAAGCCATCCAGTCACTCTGCTCATATGAAAAAAAAAAAAAACTAATATGAAAGGACTAGGACAGAGTTTTGGCAGCGACATGTTTGGCGAGCAAACTGGAAAAAGTATTGTTATTTTATGGAACACGCCCAACCTGGACATAATACATGAATTGCTGGCTGTTCCAGTCAGGTATATTATACAGAAATATGACTTTATTTCTAATCCTCTTGCCTTCTTATGGCAATTCTAGTTACAAATGGAATATTGTAGATTATGCACACAAAAAATAAAAAAATAAAATATGTATATATATATATATATATATATATATATATATATGTATCTGAAACTCGGAATAAAAAAAAATGATTTTGGAAGAGCCATATGAAGTTGATAGAAGCAATTGCTACTAGAAAATATAATATTCATGTAGTATTACAAAAGCCAGGCCAGTTTCATGTGCTGTTTAAAAAGAGGAACTTTAGTCTGTATAATTTTCCCCTTTCTTTTGTTGTTTACAATACATGGGTTGAATGGCATTTCTTTGTACAGTGACCCCCGACCTACGATGGCCCTGACATACGATAATTTCAACATGCGATGGCCTCTCAGAGGCCATCGCATGTTGAAGGCAGCACCAGCATACAATACTTTTGTATGTCGGGGCCATCGCATAAACGGCTATCCGGCAGTGCTGACTGCTTCAGCTACCACCGGATAGCCCTTTACGGTGCCCTGTGTGGTCCGCTGATGATCACTTACCTGTCCTCGGGGCTCCGGCGCGTCCTCTTCTGGATCCCCTCCATCATCTTTGGCGCTTTCCATAGTCATCATAACGTCACAGCACACGCCGTCCCGTCATCCAGTAGGAGCGGCATGCGTAGCGACGTGATGGTGGTGACGGAGAGCGAGGATGCCGGGGAAGCAGAGGCCTTGCCGGAGCGTCGGGGACACCCGGGGGACGCGGCGACAGCGATCGAAGGCGACATCCAGGGCAGCGGTGACGAGTGGTGACGGGTCCGGAGTGGTGGGGACAGGTGAGTACAACTTCCTCTAACAGTGGTCTTCAACCTGCGGACCTCCAGATGTTGCAAAACTACAACTCCCAGCATGCCCGGACAGCCGTTGGCTGTCCGGGCATGCTGGGTGTTGTAGTTTTGCAACATTTGGAGGTCCGCAGGTTGTAGACCACTGTCCTATACTTTACATTGCACGGATCCCTCGACATACGATGGTTTCAACAAACGATGGTCCGTTTGGAATGGATTACCATTGTATGTTGAGGGACCACTGTATTGTAAAGGTGGATCTCGGTAAGCATTGCTATGTATTTTGCTATGTATTTCTGGTTATTGATATAACAATTACTCATCAATGCTTGGCAGTAGAGCACATTATCTATCAGGAGACAAGGTGGGTTACAAATGTGTTTCAAGAGTACCGTATATACTCCAGTATAAGCCGAGTTTTTCAGCACGATTTTTCTTGCTGAAAACACCCCCCTTGCCTTATACTCGAGTGAACTCTCCGCCCTCAGTGGTCTTCAACCTGCGGACCTCCAGAGGTTTCAAAACTACAACTCCCAGCAAGCCCGGGAAGCCATCAGCTGTCCGGGGTTGCTGGGAGTTGTAGCTTTGAAACCTCTGGATGTCCGCAGGTTGAAGACCACTGCGGCCTTCGACATCATCCAGCCCCTCTCACCCCCTTTAGTTCTGTACTCACCTCCGCTCGGCGCTGGTCCGGTGCTGCAGGACTGTCCGGTGGGGAGGTCGTCCGGTGGGATAGTGGTTCTGGGCTGCCATCTTCACCGGGGGGCCTCTTCTCCGCGCTTCGGGCCCGGCCCCGGAATAGTCACGTTTCCTTGACGACGACGCAGAGGTACGTTCATTACCAACGTCCCTCTGCGTCATCGTCAAGGCAACGCCTCTATTCCAGGCCCGAAGTGTGGAGAAGAGGCCCCCCGGTGAAGATGGCAGCCCAGAACCACTATCCCACCGGACGACCTCCCCACCGGACAGTCCTGCAGCACCGGACCAGCGCCATGCGGAGGTGAGTACAGAACTAAAGGGGGTGAGAGGGGGCTGGATGATGTCGAAGGTCGCAGTGGTCTTCAACCTGCAGACCTCCAGAGGTTTCAAAACTACAACTCCCAGCAAGCCCGGACAGCCGATGGCTGCCCGGGCTTGCTGGAAGTTGTAGTTTTGAAACCTTTGGAGGTCCGCAGGTTGAAGACCACTAAGGGCGGAGAGTTCACAAGGGGATGATGACAAGGGGATGATGACAAGGGGATGATGAAGGGGGGGTGTGGGATGATGACAAGGGGATGATGACAAGGGGAAGATGACAAGGGGGGTTGTGGTATGATGACAAGGGGATGATGAAGGGGGGTGGGGATGATGACAAGGGGATGATGAAGGGGGATGGGGATGATGACAAGGGGATGATGAAGGGAGGTGGGGATGATGAAGGGGGGTGGGGATGATGACAAGGAGATGATGAAGGGGGGTGGGGATGATGACAAGGGGATGATGACAAGGGGGTGTGTGGGATGATGACAAGGGGATGATGACAATTGGATGATGAAGGGGGGGTGGGATAATGACAAGGGGATGATGACATGGGGATGATGAAGGGGGGGTGTGGGATGATGACAGGCGGTGATGATGAAGGGGGGATGATGACAGGCGGTGATGATGAAGGGGGGATGATGACAGGGTGATGATGATGAGGGTGTTAATGACGGGGGTCTGGATGATGACAGGGGGGGGGATGATGTATTTCCCACCCTAGGCTTATACACGAGTCAATAACTTTTCCTGGGATTTTGGGGTGAAATTAGGGGCCTCGGCTTATATTCGGGTCGGCTTATACTCGAGTATATACGGTAAATCCATAAAATCAGTATTGCATGACATTTACTGCAATCTTCAAGAGACCATATACGTATATGGATGGGACAAAGACACGTAAAACAAAATTTATACAAAGACATTATTGAAATTTTAAGATACCCTCTGTTTCCTGCATTGGCTTTCACAGTAATCTAAGCCAGCTAGCACTGAGTTCATAATAAATGTCCCCTATAGCCATTTAGGGTGCCTATACCATGTTAGACAGGGGTGTCAGGCAGTTTTCTTTATTGAAATAAACATACACATATAGCCAATCTTATTTAGGAGTGATACATAGGGGGGTTATTATATTGCCACATGGCTGGTTAATATGCAGTCTACAGGTAGACTCCTCCTCTGTCCTCACTACTCGCCCAGATATGTGTCAGATTGCTGCAAAACTGGCTATGCTTTTTTGTTTTGATAGAATAGGGTATAAAATTGCTTTCCCCACTGCCATATGAAAATGCTCTCAGAGAGTGGTTTTGGGTAGTGTACCTCTTGACTGTTAGACATACCACTATAATGCATCTAAAGACATTTCACAGACTTTGAGAGGGGTGCATCATTAGAGAGAAGCAAAATGGTCATTTTGATTGCCTATCTAGGCCATTCTGAACAATTAGGAGATGTTGGGAGGAGTAGATATGTAAGGGCATGCACACAGTAAGCAGGCGCCGGACGGCCTAAACAGACCACCAGTTGAGATGATTGTTTGATCTACAAACAAGCACAAAAAGTTCCCACAGTTTCAATATCCACTAACCAGACACAGGTAGCACCTTTATTACACACTTTGCTAGTACTGGTTTAGACCACCTTTTGCCTTTGAAATACTTATAGAATACTTTTTAAGATGCTTGAAATATTCTTTAGAGATTTGGGTCCAAATGGTCATGATGGCATCATGCAGATGCTGCAGTTTTATCGGCTGCACAACCATGATGCTTTCTCCCGTTCTATCACATCCTTAAGGTGGTCTATTGGATTGAGATCTGGTGACTGCAGGGGCCAATAGAGTACAGTGAACTTATTGTCACGTTTAGTTCGAGATACCAGTTTGAAATAATGTGAGTTTTGTGACATGGTGCATTATCTTGCTGGAGGAAGCCATCAGAAGGTAGATACATACTTTTTGGTCATAAGACATAGACATGGTCAGCAACAATACTCAGGTAGGCTATCATGTTTAAACTATGCTCAATTGGTACTAAGGGACTCGAGGTGTGCCAAGAATATGTCCACCATTATACAACCAACCTTAACTATTTATACAAGGCATAAATGCATGCATATGGCAAATTCTGACCCTGCCACCTGGAAACACTCTTCTATTGTCCTATTTTGGTGAGCCCGTGTAAGTTTTAGCCTCCGTTTCCTGTTCTTAACTGACAGCAGTAGCAACTGGTTTGGCCTTTTGGTCCTGTAGCCAATCTTCTTCAAGTGTCAATGTGTTGTACATTTAGAGATGGTATTCTACATATGTTTGTAACAAGTGGTTATTTGAGTTATTATTGCCTTACTGGAAATTTTCGGATCATTCACTGTAAACCCTAGAGCTGGTTGTACATGAAAATGAAAAACTCAGACCTGCCCCTCTGGGGCCAACAACCATAACACATTCAATGACACTTAAATCTGCTTTCTTCACCATTTTAATATTTGGTTTCAACTTCACAAAGTTGACTACATGCCTAAATTCATCAAGTTGATGCCATACGATTGGCTGAATTGTGTTCTAAACAAAGCAATTGATGTGAAAATAAAGGCTTCTTAACCATATTATACAGATAACATGTATAGACAAAGACAGAAAGGGAAGATGTGGGGGGGGGGGGGGAGATGCAGAAAATCTAATTTAACCTTGAGCAAAAATCATTCAGTACTAAAAGAGGATATAAATGTCAGGATGCAAAAGTAATGGAACCATGGGAAGATGTAGGCCCACCATCCAGCCAAGTATGGAAGTGAGGTAAGCAATTTGAGAAATAAAATTTGAACTGTGATAGGTTGATGTGGGCAGATACAGTTTTTGCCTCAGTTTGGATAAATATGCCCTAATATTGTGTCTCAATCTAGAGCACTCTTTCTCTGTTCCAGTATACGGAAGCCTGTTAAAAGGGTACTAGACAGAAGCAAAGGCAGACTTTGCAATAGATAAAACAATTTAGGAAGAGTCCCCCCAAGTTTATGGCATTCATTTGCCAAACCAGGAACAGCTACATTTTTTCAGATCCCCCTTTCATGTGCCAAGCAAGGGCTGGAAGTGCTTGATTTATTTTTTAAGACAATGACATCATGTGCTCAATATGTGTCTCTTTTAAAAATTCATTAAGTGGAAATAACAGTATTTCCATACAAATCGTGATGTGAAAATAAACCTCAGGCACTCATAAATTGTAGACTAGATAGAATTGTTGCTTACACAAGGATATTATTTATTTTCCTATCAAGTATCAGTACACGGCTTCCTTTTTTCCCCTTACTATTGTAATTGAAGTTTCCCTACAGTGCTTTTGTCCATGTGAATTGTTTTACTCAATGCCTCCAAGCTAAACATCCTCCATTCACACTATGGAAATGTCTACTAGTCTTTAGAGTGTCTTTAATAAGGATTTTTAAATTAATACATACACGAATGAAAGGACTGGACACATTTGGTGAACATTTTCTACTATTATCCGTGAGCTTGAAAGTAACGGCGGCACAAAAGACTGCGAGATCTGTTTAACCACTAGATGAATTCCCCACATATCACATTTAATTGACATGGGACTGCAGACACACTTCAGAATCAGCGCCGTATCGATTTGTTAATGTCTGGGCAGATACTGTGTCCTTTAGGTAAAATGCAATGGATTTCACCAGACTGACAACCCCATGAAGTAATGTGGAAAAATAATAAATGAAGACAATAAACAATTACAATCATTACCAATATTGTCACATATTATTTAATTTGATCATAACAATGCAAATCATTTCCTTTAGAATGCCAGTATGCGAGCTCTATGAAGCACATGCACTCCGATTACTCTACAGTAATAAAGAATATGTAACTTTTGTGTCACAATCTGTGTTACTACTTAACAGCTGTCAGTTTTCACACAGCCATTTTCCTGCATAGTTGACAGCGGCACAGCAGAGGATAATGGAAATGCCTGTAGCACTCACAGGATTTCTCGAGAATCTCTTTGGGAGTCTTCCCTTTTGTAGATTAGTCAAGGTGAAGAGCCATTTTGATTATACCTTAATTGTGCCCCTACCTTCTTTTGTATCTTGATGTTCTCCTAGAAAAGGACTAAACAAACAGTTTTCATCAAATAAAATTGCATCTGAATACATCAGCATGGCTACCAATCATTGCTTTTCACAAGGGATGTATAACTTCAAAGAAGACATGCATTGTAAACAGCACTCACAGTATACACAAAGAAGACCATTTAAAACACTTAAAATGATAGTATTAAAGCAACATAGCTGCAGAAAAGGCTTAAGGCTTATTAATGTAGGTATACATTATTTAAAGGATGGGTTATTTAAAAAAATAAAATAAAATAAAGCTACCCTGTGCAACTCAGGCTTTGTGCATGAGGCTATATGGCAGCTAATTCATTCCATTGGGACTTAGTGTGCTTTTCAACAATGTCCCATCAGTTGGCATATTCTATTCTACTCTAGAATCAAGCATGTCACTTTTTTTTGTGTTAGATTCATACAGTATAAAAAAAAAATCCATTGGACTGTTTTTCCCTGCTAAGCAGCACCCCAGCCATGGAATGCTGCATTAGGCTATGTTCACATGGAAATTCTGCTTGGATATTTTGTTGCAGCAGAGTCCTACTGTTTTCATTGGGATTCTGTTGCACTGTGCACACAGCAGAATTTGTGCAGCGGAAATATCTGCCCCAGAAATCCACATGTGAGTTCTTTCAGTGGAATCCACTCGGAAATGCATTGCTGTCTATGGAGATGACACATTTCCGAACAGTCCCAGCGCCAGCATGTTCAGCATTATTTTGATTTGTGAAATGTCTGCCCGAGTTTTCCAGGCAAACATTCTAGAAAGGTTCTGCCGTGTTAACATAGTCTAAGGGTGCATTCACACCACAATTGTTCAATACGGTGGTGACCGGATCCGTCTGGGAGATGTGAAAATGGTATATACCACGGTTTTCAGTCCGGTCACAAAACCAGATATGGGGCAAAAATTAGCCAACCAGAGTCACTATCTGACTCCGGTCGGCTCATTCAAATGAATGAGATGCCAGCCAGGTACGGCTAGGATATGGGATTGCCCGGTTTCACATTTCCAAGCCGGATCGGGTCACCATAATGAACGCACCCTGGTTTGAACGCACCCTGAAAGGGAAACATCAGACTGGGACAGATGCAACACTAAATCAGCTCTGTGGCCCAATTCATTCTCCGAATCTGTTAGGTTGTGGGATATAGTCATGGCATATCCTAGCAGCATGACAACATATATTTTAAGCTGGGGATAGTCCATTAACCAGTCTGTGGACACATAGGTGTATGGCCCCATCCCTGCTATTTCCCTAACCTCTTTGAGTACGCTAAGCAAATTTCCATAGGACAATCTAACAGATGTTACCAAAAATCATCACATGCCAAACAGATATTTATGTTATAACTTATTTCTAGTTAAAGGGGTGCTCCAGTGGAAAACTTTTTTTTTTTTGTTAATCAACTGGTACCAGAAAGTTAAACAGATTTGTAAATTACTTCTATTAAAAAATCTCATTCCTTCCAGTACTTATTAGCTGCTGAATACTACAGAGGAAATTCTTTTCTTTTTGGAACACAGAGCTCTCTGCTGAATCACAAGGACGGTGCTCTCTGCTGACATCTCAGTCCATTTTAGGAACTGTCCAGAGTAGCAAAAAATCCGCATAGCAAACATATGCTGCTCTGGACAGTTCCTAAAATGAACAGAGATGTCAGCAGAGAGCACTGTGCTCGTGAAGTCAGCAGAGAGCACTGTGTTCCAAAAAGAAAATAACTTCCTCTGTAGTATTCAGCAGCTAATAAGTACTGGAAGGATTATGATTTTTTCATAGAAGTGATTTACAAATCTGTTCAACTTTCTGGCACCAGTTGATTTAAAGAAAAAAAAGTTTTCCACCGGAGTACCCCTTTAACACTGGAAAACTGTGTATACTGCATCTGTTTCAGCAGGAGAGTGCAGTGTTTGCAGGTTCAAGATCCTGCTTCAGTTTGTTGGCCCAAAGGCCATGGAGCTCGGTTTTTATCGATTACCAACTATGTCCACTTTGTCATTCATAATCTATAAGATGGCGTCTGGGTCGTACCTGTACTTCAGACTATGCACATTGCACAGAGCAGAACACTTTACCCTAAACCTTAGATTTAGCTTTCGTAGACACTGATATGCACCATACAGGATGTACATCAGTAATACGTGTATTGGTTTAGAAAGATTGGAGCATTATTTTTAAAACACATTTGTTGTATGCTTCCACATATCTTGTAATTTGAGAGCTCATAGTGTTTGTAGCATATGGTATGCAGTTATTCATCTTAGTAATCACCCATTGCCTGTATTTGTGACTTATCCGATTGTATTTATGTTATATATTTTTCTTCATGACAGTGATTCTTTTTCGGTTCACGACTCCCTTAAATGGGTATTGTCACCAACCTTTTTTTTTGATATGTTGTAGTACTTAAGTACTACAACATATCTCTAATATAGATTCATCATTTTTTTTATTTTATTAAAATAGCGTATTTTATATTTGAAAACCGTCCACTAGGGGTCTCCCTCCTAGTTGCCGGCTGCAGCCTGCCGTGACGTCACCACTGAATTAGGACCAATGCCGGCCGAGCAATCGGTCCTAATTCAGTCAGCCTGCGCTCGCTCCCTGCCTGTCAATCAGACAGGCGGGAGCGAGCTCTGTGAATGCCGGGGCTGCAATCATTGGCTGCTTGGCCTCGCAGCTGCCTCATTGGCTGCCTCCCCCCGGTATGTACATGCTCCAGGACTGTACATGTCCGGTACGGGTAAGTGATGTCTTATTTTACTTACCTGTACTTTGTTTCGGTCCCGGGTCTCAGCAGTGAGCACGGCAGGTGAGCGATGCTCCTATACTCCTCCTCCCTGGATAACACTACACTGCTAAACAGGGAGGAGAAGACCCTGGAGCAGCCTGCCATGCTATTGGCCACTCATCTATGCGCGCTCCCTACAGGAGCGCAGCATAGATGAGGTGAGGGCGGAAGTAGGCGTCCAGCAGGCGTCAGTGACGTCGTGCCTCCTGGGGAAGTCGGCTTCCGGCAGGCAGCAGAAGATCAACTCTTTATAAGGTAGAAAAACAATGTTAAAAGGCAGGGAGGGGGTTAGGGATAGTTTAACAATAGGTAGGGACAGAAAAAAAAAATACAGATGGTGGGAGCTACTCTTTAACATTCCGAATTTACAAGAGTGGCTCCCTACTGACACATATCGCACTGGCATAGTATAAAAGGGATGTTAGTAGTAGTATGACACATATAGCACTGGTATAGTATAATGGGGATAGTAGTATGACACACATAGGGGGAGATTTATCATTGCTTTCCTGCCTTTTTTTTTTGCTGTAATTTGGTGCATAATGTTTGCGCAGTTATTATTTGTGCAAAAATTTAGCGCAATTTCAAGATAGAAAACTTCGGAAAAAGTGACTGTGAAATGCAGTGCTTCATTCTTGACTATGCAGTAGATGAGATTTATCAACTGTGTCTTTTTTAAAAAAGAACTAAAATAATTTGCAAATGTTCAAATTAATGTTAATTCATACCACCTTAGAAAAGTGACACCCTAAAGGAAGTTCTCAGGTGATTTTTTTTATTTGTGCAAAATTTGTCAAAGTCTATGTGCCGTTTTGATAAATTTGGTGCAAGTTAACCATAAACACAGCAAAAAAAAAAAAAGAAAAAAAAAGGACTGTGAATTGGCTGCACACAGACACATATTGATAAATCTCCCCCATAGTACTAGTATGGTATAATGAGGTTAGTAGTAGTATGACACACACAGCACAGCTATAGTATAATGGGGTTAGTAGTAGTGTCACGATCTCACCCTAACGGTCCAGCCAAGACGCTAGAGAGAGTGTGATGGTGCAAGGGTTAAGGCAACCAGACCTCTGGGTATCCACTTCTAGTCCCAGCAAGTCACCAAATTAACCCTTAGTTAAACGTGTTTTACCAGAGCCTCCTTCAGAAAGGTGAGCTCCTATATTTAGAGATCAAAGACCAGAGCTGATTAATTAAACATTTAATCTGAAAAGATATCACAGTGCTGACTATATAAAAATACAGAAACAAATGACATACAGTTACAAAAATATATAAAAGAGTTTAGCAAGGCAAGTTCAGAAAACAAAAGATGAAGTTATTACAGCATGATGATATAGCAGTCCATGAGTGAGTGAGTTCCAGCTGTTCTTAGGATGGTCTTTTCAGCTTGTTGCACAGCATTGAACAACCAACTCTGAGTCTAGCATTGTTTTAAATATCATATCTGCTTTCCCACCAGGGGGTCTTCTCTCTTCCTGACCCCTTATCTCTTTGATTATATGATGAGACCAGAGTGCATGACTTCAAAGGAGATACAAACAAACAGCCAGACCCCCAATAAAATGCAATACACAAAACACAGTCTGAATTACCCCTCACCCATGTCTTAGTTTATACACAGATATAACTTATAATACACATATAGGATTTTAATAATCAGGCCTTGGGCCTGACAAGTAGTATGGATTATGCTACCTCCTTGACCTGATGCATCCCGATATATGTGATTTGCACATATATATATATATATATATATATATATATATATATATATATATATATATATATATGGGGAGATTTATTAAAACCGGTACAGAGGAAAAGTTGACCATAGCAACCAATAAGTTTACTTTTTTGGTCTTTAAAAAGGCCTATGAAAAATGAAAGACGCAATCTCATTGGTTGCTATGGTCAACTGGTAAATTTTTCTCTGCATAAGGTTTGATAAATCTCCCCCCCTGTCTCTAACACCCCAATTCTTGGTTTATTTTTGGAGGAGAACATCTTTATAGCATTATTATGGGTTAAGGGGGTTTCTACAGACTATAGAACTTGCAAAAGCTTTAGATCTTTGGCTTCTTGTTCCAATAGCGGACAATCACTCTTTTTCAGTCCTTCTTGCACAAAAGTCACTATTCTAACATAGTAGGGGGATGAGAAAAAACAAGAGAAACAGCACTCTGATAGTGCCGTAGGTTTAAATATGTGGATAGCGTAATTGAGAAATGCCGCTTACCTTGCAGGGTTGTGCTGTCGGCAGGCACAACTCTGTTTAGTGCTTTGAAAAGTAGCGGCACGGTCCGGGAGCCGCCGGTCATCGGTACCGCAGGCAGCAGTCGAGAACATAGCAGGCGGTGGTGCGGGAGTCCCTGGCGGGGTTGTCCCAAAGGTCCGACTTGCGGGAGCTTCCACTACTATTCTAACACAGCAACATGGAGGGTGGTCCCTGCTCAGTATAGAAATGTTGCCTTTCTCTCTTTAAGAGCAGGGCCACAAGTAAGTGTTGTTTAAAGGGATTATTAAGTGTAAATAGGACGTGTTTGTGCCAGTATCATGCCATACCGGCTGGTCTTCAGCTGATTCTGATTCAAAGCTGACAGCGGCATCTAAAGAACACTGTAAGCACTCCCTGGTGGTCCAATGGGGTGGATCGAACACCCCCCCCCCCCCCGCCCGCACCGCAGTGCTATCGCGGGCGGGAGATCCATTGTGGAGGTAGCCTCAGGTCTTAACTGTGCTTCCTTGCTGGTCCCGGCTCTCGCATTGATAAAGCCTGGCAGGACCAGGCTTTATCAATGGAGCACAGATCACACAGATCAATGTGGTTTTATAGAACCACATTGATCTGTATGAGGAATTTAAAAGTTTAATAAAAGTTCAAAATAACTTCTTCAAGCACTCCAGCTTGAAGAAGTTCAAGACCACGCAAAACAACTTGTCCTTGAGTGCCCCTGCCTCCTCCGCTGAATGCCTGCAGGAGTCTGAATAAAGAGTGGATGGTGAGTGCAGTCTTCTTTTGATTTCTTCATTAGTACTGCATATTTCTTGTGACTTGCACCGCCTATACCCACATACTTCCCAAGATCAAAGCGACATCCCTCCTATCCTTTCTACCTTCCCTAGTCCTGCATGTGCCGGATTCCACTCCTTATCAGTCCATAATAAAAAATAAACATATGTGGTATCACCACATGCGTAAATGTCTGAACTATACAAATATAACGTAAATTAAGCCGCTCGGTCAATGGCGTATAAGTAAAAAAAAAATACCAAAGTCCAAAATTGCTTATTTTTGGTCACTTTGTATATTCTAAAAATTTTTTTTATTAAAACCAATCAAAAAGTCCCATCAAAACAAATATGGTACCAATAAAAACTTGGGATCATGATGCAAAAAATTAGCCCCATACCACCCCATATACGGAAAAATTTTAAGTTATAGGGGTCAATTTTAAACAATTTTGGTGCATTAAGTTACTTTTTTTTTAAGTAGTATAATAAAGAAAAACCTATATAAATTTGGTATCATTGGACCGTATGGACCTACAGAATAAATTTATGGTGTCATTTTACCGAAAAGTGCACTGCATAGAATCAGAAGCACCCCAAAATTACAATATGGTGTTTTTTTTTCCAATTTTGCCCCACAAATATATTTTTTTATGGGTTCTCCATAAATTTTTGGGTAAAATGATTGATGTCATTACAAAGTACAATTGGTAGCACAAAAAATAAGCCCTCATATGAGTCTGTAGGGGCAAAATTGAAAGTGTTATGTTTTTTAGAAGGTGATGAGGAAAAAGCGCAAGTGCAAAAAACGGAAAAGCCTGTGGTCCTTTAGGGGTTAAGCTATGTACCCAGGCTTGGTAATAAAATAAAAAAAAGCTTATTCATATCTCCTTTGCTCCCCTTCAGGCTTTGGTTTTAGGTGGTCCATCAGTGGCCGATGACACTTCATTTCTTGGAGCTGCAGATCGTAGCATCTGCAGTTGATGTACAGTAGTTCACAGTGAAGCTTCACCAATCACTGACTGAAGTAGGACACCAATACCATAGCCTGGCGGGGAGCAAGGGAGGTATGTATAAGCTTTTTTATGTTATCACCAAGCCTGAGCACATAGCTTAATTTTTTTATCATAGGATAACTCCTTTAAGGGTAGGGTCGTACGTGCAGTATTTTGCTGCGTATTTGACTTCAATAGGTAGGATAATACGCAGCAAAATACGGCACATGTGACTCTACCCTAAGGGTGCATTTAGAGTTGTTCACATTAAAATCTGCAACTTTAAATCCTGCAAATCACATATGCAGAAGAATACTGTACTTGTCAATACACCATTAGGATAGGGTCACACGTGCGGTACTTTGCAGCGTATTTGCTGTTGCATATTTTTCTACCCATTGACTTCAATGGGAAGGAAAATACACAGCAGCAAATGTGCAACATAATACGGCACATGTGACCCTACCCTAAGGGTATGTTGGATCTGCTCACAAACTGGGTGGCCACAAAAGACCTGAGTTGAAAAGCTTCCATAACAATTTACCATTGCCTCAGTTCAAAACACTTATTGCATTTGTGCTATCCTGCATAAGATAATATTTAATATTCCCACAGTCAGTCCAGCATGTAGAGTGTTATAGCAGTTTAGTGGTTTGTTAAAATCTTAGCATATTGTCCTGGTCATTGTGTGACCATTTACATAATTCACATGATCATAACCATGTTGTTTAGTTGGAGGACATGGGAAGAAAGCCAGTAGGTGACTTGCTTATAGAAGTATGACTTCAATTCTCCATTCTTTCGGCTTCCCTCTCCTAGGCTCAGGAGCGGCAGCATGGCATAGCTGTACTTAACAGTTTATGTGTGATAAGGTCAGGTGGGAAGAGCAGCAAAAGTCATGAGGTCAAATCCCATTGTTATAAATTTTTATTTGGCAGTACATTGTGCTGTTGGCACAGATGGAAAATACATGAAAGACTGAATGAAATGCTAAATCATTAAAATCCTTAAAATGATTTGTCTGCCAGTGTATGTCACATACACAAGAGAACATCTGGAAATCTGCCAACAAAGCATGTCTAAACTACTGATTAGGTAGGGGCTTTTAAATCTAATGAAGAACTAAAATAATACATTAACTTTTTTGGGGGAAGGGGTTGGGGCAGGGCTGGCTGCTTAAGCTTAATATTGTTTTAGGGGCATATACAAGAATGTAACCTCTTGCACCTCTTTCAACTGTATCAATTTCCTTAGAGTGCAGATATAGTTAAAAACAGGGAGCTGTAGGCATACCCCCTTTAGGCAACAGGTACATCAGGCCTGCATCCACCTGTGCAAGCCACAGACAGAAGGGTTCAAGCCAGAGCTGGTCTGCCAGGAGACACGATGGAGCATTTTGACTGAGCGTGGGCAGTATCATTACATAAGGCAGTAAGGGGACACTATTCCTGCATTGGGAAACTAAGATGGCACTTATTTTGTGTAGTGGCAGTTAGGAAGCTCTTTTACTGTGAGGGGGCACTTAAACAGTTTTGGGGCTCCATTACTACTTGTGGACACAAAGGGAGGTATGGCTATTATGTGGAGCCACAAAGAGAGGCACTATTGTTGTGTAGTACACAAAGGAGGCGATATAATTTTTGAGACATTATTACCAACTGGGAAACTACCTGTTTGGCACAGTTTTTTTTTTTATAGTGACAGTTGGGGAAGCAAAAGGATGGTTTTGGTAATGGGGCCGCAAAATAGTAAGCTTGTATAGACGGTAGGAAATACAGTGGGGCAAAAAGTATTTAGTCAGCCCCAAATTGTGCAAGTTCTCCCACTTAAAAAAGAGGCGAGAGGCCTGTAATTTTCACCATAGGTATACTTCAACTATGAGAGACATAATGAAAAAAAAAAATCCATAAAATCACATTGTCTGATTTTTAATAATATTTTTCTAATTATAGTGGGAAATAAGTATTTGGTTACCTACAAACAAGTAAGATTTCGGGCTCTCACAGACCTGTAACTTCTTCTTTAAGAGTCTCATCTGTCCTCCACACGTTACCTGTATTAATGGCACCTGTTTGAACTTGTTATCAATATAAAAGACACCTGTCCACAACCTTAAACAGTCACACTCCAAACTCCACTATGGCCAAGACCAAAGAGCTGCTGAAGGACACCAGAGACAAAATTGTAGATCTGCACCAGGCTGGGAAGACTGAATCTGCAATAGGCAAGCAGCTTAGTGTGAAGAAATCCACTGTGGGAGCAATTATTAGTAAATGGAAGACATACAAGACCACTGATAATCTCCCTCGATCTGGGGCTCCTCGCAAGAACCACACCTAGTGAATGACCTGCAGAGAGCTGGGACCAAAGTAACAAAGGCTACCATCAGTAACACATTACACCACCAGGGACTCAAATCATGCAGTGACAGATGTGTCCCTGCTTGAGCCAGTACATTTCCAGGCCCATCTGAAGTTTGCAAGAGAGAATTTGGATTATCCAGAAGAGTATTTGGAGAATGTCATATTGTCAGATGAAACCAAAGTAGAACTTTTTGGTAAAAAATCAACTTGTCGTGTTTGGAGGAGAAAGAATGCTGAGTTGCATCCAAAGAACACAATACCTATTGTGAAGCATGGGGGTGGAAACATCATGCTTTGGGACTGTTTTTTTGCTAAGGGACCAGGACAACTGATCCATGTAAAGGAAAGAATGAGTGGGGCCATGTATCATAAGATTTTGAGTGAAAACCTCCTTCCATCAGCAAGAGCATTGAAGATAAATCGTGGCAGGGTCTTTCAGCATGACAATGATCCCAAACACACCACCCGGGCAATGAAGAAGTGGCTTCGTAAGAAGCATTTCAAGGTCCTGGAGTGGCCTAGCCAGTCTCCAGATCTCAAACCCATAGAAAACCTTTGGAGGGAGTTCAAAGTACGTGTTGCCCAGTGACAGTCCCAAAATATCACTGCTCTAGAGGAGATCTGCATGGAGGAATGGGCCAAAATACCAGCAACAGTGTGTGAAAACCTTGTGAAGACTTACAGAAAACATTTGACCTCTGTCATTGCCAACAAAGGGTATATAACAAAGTAATGAGATGAACTTTTGCTATTGACCAAGTACTTATTTTACACCATAATTAGCCAATAAATTCTTTAAAAAATCAGACCATGTGATTTTATGGATTTTTTTTCTCATTATGTCTCTCATAGTTGAGGTATACCTATGATGAAAATTACAGGCCTCTCTCATCTTTTTAAGTGTGAGAACTTGCACAGTTGGTGGCTGACTAAATACTTTTTTGCCCCACTGTAGGTGTAGGCAAAGTCTTCCACATAATGTCAGGCAGCCAATATCACCAGTAGTAAGAGAGTGCAGTTAGGGGACCCCTGTAATTCCTTTAAGCTGAGCTGTGGGATGAGGACCACAGATTGCAAGCATATCTTACATTGCTGATTAGCTAATACTTGTTATTTTCCAAGGAATGTAGAGAGGTGTTGAGCTACCAAAACTTCACTGGGGGTGGTGTGCGAGGGTCCTGAGAGGGAAGAGGAATTATTGGTGCCTCCATTGTACTCAATGGAATAGGACAGGGCAGTAGCAATGGCCCCAGGTCTCCCCAGCCTACAGCCCCTAAAGCAGCTGAATGGTCTACTGTACATCAATTGGAGGTAGACCACTGAATGTCTATATAAGTGTGCTAACCTGTTTGGTGTCTGTTTAAAAATTTTTTTGCAGTGTAATAAAAATCTGCTAACTGCTAAATAGCTGTAGGATCCAAATATCTCCACGCATTTTCAGATATTCAGTTAAGTGACAGAATGGATCCTTAACTTTAAATGAAAATAAGCAATCATACTTCATAGCTCTGTTACACAAGAAATGAGCTGAATATAATAGCTGCTGCTTCACTCTTAAAAAGTCTAATTTTCCGATATCTGATTACTTTAGTGTCAGCAATGAATCATACAAGGAGATGGAGAAAATGGGAGAACTGCAGCTTTTGCTAATATTGACACTTTTTATTAAGACAACCATTCTTTACATTTCACACAAAGGGGTTATATAACAACACAAAAACAGAGAGTGTTCCTCTTGTGTAATTGGTTGTGTCTGATATGAATGAATTCAGTTCCATTCAAGTGAAATGCATGTGTTTTACAGTTATTTAAAAACACACGAAAACACCACCAGTAGTTGTCACTATTTTTATCTTCAGATATTTAAAATCCAATAAATCTGTAGTATATACATCACCTGTTGTCAAGTCGATATGCAGTCTCAAATCTTTAGGCAAGCCAAAGCTATCAACAGAGATATCGGGATCCTAGTGAAGCACATCCACTTTTCACGAGTCTGCAAGCCGTCATGGAGCCAGATGTGTAGTAAAACCTACATTAGAGGGGATAGAGCATTCTGCGATACTCTCGAGCTATGTTTTAGGGTCCTCCCCTTTCTCAAGCTCAGACACTGTAACATAGCTTCATCCCTTCTAATGAAGGTTCCGCTACAAATCTGGCTTTAAACAGTTCCATGACGGTATCCTGGTATCTTTGTGGATAATTTTGGCTAGCCTAAGAATTTATAGAGGTAGTTCAGTATCAAAAAAAGGTATTCTCTATCAGCAGGATAGGGGATAAGTGTCAGATTGAGGGGGGTCCTACCGCTGACAACCCCTGCGATCTTCTGTCCGGTGCCTTACTCTCTATAAATACAGTGTGTGGCCAACATACCTCCTCAATGCATTTTTATGGGAGAGCCAGAGAACCCGATGCTGTATATCTGACTCTCCTATAGAGATGAATGGAGGGGGTTGTCGGCCACAGCTTTGTGTCTTGGTCGACACACTACATTCATGCAGAGATCTTGGGTGCCGGGCGGGAGATCGCAGGGCATCCTAGCGGTACGACTCCCTGCGGCTTCTGCAGATGGAGGATACATTTTTTTATTCTGCTTAACTCCTTTAAGCAGGCATATAGACTAAACAAACTTCACAGAGATATCATCTCTGTATGTTTTTGAGTATATACTACAGATTTATTGGATTTCGATTATCTGAAGATAAAAACAAGTGGCAAGTACTGCTGGAGATTTTGTGTGTTTTTGAATTACTGTTGGACAATAGTAAGATGGGATCTCATAAATACGCATGTATGTTGATAACCCATGCAGTAAATAAGAGCCTATTCACACTTGTACTTTCATATGCATGTGTTTTAGTCAATTAAACTCTTAAATAAACAGTTCCAGTTATCTAGGGAGTTACTATTTTGTTATTGTTCCTTCGAATATTACTATAAATCACTTTCCTTGAGACTGCTGGCAAGTCATTATATTCTACTATAAGTCCCAGGGGTATTTGTGTACTTGGAGTCACTGATAAGACTCAGGAAAGGCGACTGTTATAGGTAAATCTAGGTTTTACAGTCTAGTGGCCAAGCAGTGTTGTTACAAAAAGTATATTGAAAATGGTGGCATGTACATTTCTACATTGCTGCAACTAAAAATCTGTTCAATGCAACTAAATAGGATTGTTTCTGCAGCATGAGCATGGATTTTTACAAGCTTGAATGAGATAAATACAAAAATCTGCACAAACCTGCCATAAGTCAATATACACTTGGGTCAGTAGAATTTTACAGGTATATATTTGCACTGGTCCTGACAAAGCTGTTATATTAATGTCTGGACCAGACAGCACATGATTCTGTGTTCTAGCCATTAAACCTATGGCAAAGCTGGGGCACTCATCTTTAAAGGGGTATTCCAGGCCAAAACTTTTTTTTATATATCAACTGGCTCCGGAAAGTTAAACAGATTTGTAAATTACTTCTATTAAAAAATCTTAATCCTTCCAATAGTTATTAGCTTCTGAAGTTGAGTTGTTGTTTTCTGTCAAAGTCTTCAATGATTATGTAACGTCCCGGGAGCTGTGCAGTTCCTATGGGGATATTCTCCCATCAAGCACAGCTCCCAGGACGTGACATCATCATTGAGCAGTTAGACAGAAAACTTCAGAAGCTAATAACTATTGGAGGGATTAAGTTTTTTAAATAGAAGTAATTTACAAATCTGTTTAACTTTCCGGAGCCAGTTGATATATAAAAAAAAGTTTTTGCCTGGAATACCCCTTTAACCCCTTCCCGACCTATGACATACCTGTACGTCATGGGTGGCAAGGTGTTCCCGACCCATGACATACAGGTACGTCATGGACATTACTGCTGCTACTCGCGGCATCCCTCAGCGCCCGAAAAGATGGTGGCTATCACTGATAGCCAGCCATCTTACTGTGCGACCACGGGGGGTTTCGTCCCCCACCCCCCCCAGCGATCGCTGCTATCAGCTGGTCAAATCTGACTAGCCGATAGCAGCGTTTCGCTATCAGAATACTTAGCAGCGCGGTGTGTGAGTCCCGATCACGGGGATCGGGACACACACCGCTCTGCTAAGTGTCCCTGACCCGTCCCCCGGCGTCACTTACCCGTCGGAGCAGTGTCCCGAGCGGTCCCGGCTTCCTCCGTGCGGTCCCGGCTGCGCTGCGTCCCGGAGGTGAGTTTCCGGCAGCAGTGCGGCATCTTCATTGGCAGCAGTGAGATCGCCGTAAAGCGATCTCACTGCTGCCTCTGAGAGTTTCAAAACTGCAACTCCCAGCATGCCCAGAAAGCCTTTGGCTTTCTGGGCATGCTGGGAGTTGTAGTTTTGCAACATCTGGAGGTCCACAGTTTGGAGACCACTGTATAATGGTCTCCAATCTGTGCTCTTCCAGATGTTGCAAAACTACAAATCTCAGCATGCTCAATCTGTCCAGGCATGCTGGGAGTTGTAGTTCTCTAACATCTGGAAGAGCACAGATTGGAGACCATTATACAGTGGTCTCCAAACTGTGGACCTCCAGATGTTGCAAAACTACAACTCCCAGCATGCCCAGACTGCCCAAGCATGCTGGAAGTTGTAGTTCGGCAACATCTGATCCTTCAGATATTGCCGAACTACAACTTCCAGCATGCCTTGGCAGTCTGGGCATGCTGGGAGTTGTAGTTTTGCAACAACTGGAGGCACACTAGTTGGGAAACATTGTCCGTTTCCTACCTCAGTGCCTCCAGCTGTTGCAATTGTTGCAAAACTATAACTCCCAGCATGCACTGACAGACCATGCATGCTGGGAGTTGTAGTTTTGCAACAGCTGGAGGCACACTGGTTTGGAAACACTAAGTTTGGTTGCAAAACACTTGAAAGTTTATTACTTAACTTAGTGTTTCCAAACCAGTATTCCTCCAGCTGTTGCAAAACTACAACTCCCAGCATGCACGGACAGCCAAAGGGCATGCTCGGAGTTTGCAACAGCTGGATGTTTGCCCCCTCCCCCCAATGTGAATGTACAGGGTACACTCACATGGGCGGAGGTTTACAGTGAGTGCTGAAAGTTTGAGATGGCGCAAATTTTGCGCTGCAGCTCAAACTTCCAGCGGCAAACTTGCTGTGAACCTCTGCCCATGTGACTGTACCCTAAAAACACTACACTACACTGACACTAACCTAAAATAAAAAGTAAAAAACACTACATATACACATACCCCTACACAGCCCCCCTCCCCCCAAAAAATGAAAAACGTCTGGTACGCTACTGTTTCCAAAACGGAGCCTCCAGCTGTTGCAAAATAATAACTCCCAGTATTGCCGGACAGCCATTGACTGTCCAGGCATGCTGGGAGTTTTGCAACAGCTGGAGGCACCCTGTTTGGGAATCATTGGCATAGAATACCCCTATGTCCACCCCTATGCAAATCCCTAATTCAGGCCTCAAATGCGCATGGCGCTCTCTCACTTTGGAGCCCTGTCGTATTTCAGGGCAACAGTTTTGGGACACATATGGGGTATCGCCGTACTCGGGAGAAATTGCCTTACAAATTTTGGGGGGCTTTTTCTTCTTTAACCCCTTATGAAAAGGTGAAGTTGGGGTCTACACCAGCATGTTAGTGTAAAAAAATAAATTTTTTACACTGACATGCTGGTGTTGCCCTATACTTTTCATTTTCACAAGAGGTAAAAGGGAAAAAAGACCCTCTAAATTTGTAACGCAATTTCTCCTGAGTACGGCGATACCCCATATGTGGGCGCAAAGTGCTCTGGGGGCGCACAACAAGGCCCAGAAGGGAGAGTGCACCATGTACATTTGAGGCGATTTGCACAGGGGTGGCTGATTGTTACAGCAGTTCTGACAAACGCAAAACAATAAATATCCACATGTGACCCCATTTTGGAAACTACACCCCTCACGGAATGTAATAAGGGGTGCAGTGAGAATTTACACCCCACTGGTGTATGACAGATTTTTGGAACAGTGGTCTGTGAAAATGAAAAATAAAATTTTTGATTTGCACAGTCCACTGTTTCAAATATCTGTCAAACGCCAGTGGGGTGTAAATGCTCACTGCACCCCTTATTAAATTCCATGAGGGGTATAGTTTCCAAAATGGGGTCACATGTGGGGGGGGTCCACTGTTCTGGCACCATAGGGGCTTCCTAAATGGGACATGCCCCCCAAAAACCCTTTCAGAAAAACTCACTCTCCAAAATCCCATTGTCGCTCCTTCCCTTCTGAGCCCTCTACTGCGCCCGCCGAACACTTGACATATGCATATGAGGTATTTCCTTACTCAAGAGAAATTGGGTTACCAATTTTAGGGTGATTTCTCTCCTTTTACCCCTTGTAAAAATTCAAAAATTGGGTCTACAAGAAAATGCGAGTGTAAAAAAATGAAGATTTAGAATTTTCTCCTTCACTTTGCTGCTATTCCTGTGAAACACCTAAAGGGTTAAAACACTTACTGAATGTCATTTTGAATACTTTGGGGGGTGCAGTTTTTATAATGGGGTCATTTATGGGGTATTTCTAATATGAAGATCCTTAAAATCCACTTCCAACCTGAACTGGGCCCTGAAAAATTACGATTTTGAAAATCTTGAGAAAAATTGGAAAATTGCTGCGGAACTTTGAAGCCCTCTGGTGTCTTCCAAAAGTAAAAACTTGTCAATTTTTTAATGCAAACACAAAGTAGACATATTGTATATGTGAATCAATATGTAATTTATTTGGAATATCCATTTTCCTTTCAAGCAGAGACTTTCAAAGTTAGAAAAATGCTAAATTTTCAAAATTTTCGAAATTTTTAGATTTTTTACCAAGAAAGGATACAAATATCAGTGAAATTTTAACGATAACATAAAGTAGAATATGTCACGAAAAAACAATCTCGGAATCAGAATGATAAGTAAAAGGATTCCAAAGTTATTAATGTTTAAAGTGACAGTGGTCAGATTTTCAAAAAATGCCCAGGTCATGAAGGTGAAAATGGGCTGGGTCATGAAGGGGTTAATATTGGCACAAAATAGATTCATATGAAACTGGCATTGGACACTTATTAAAATTGCCTGAAAAATAACTTAAAGTGTACCCGTCAGATCCAACAAAAAAAACATGTTTTTTTAATATATCACTCAGTACCTAATCCTGACCATGAACATCTAATTGTTATGTGTCTAGCACCTTTATTTATTACACTTTTAATTTAGATCACTAGTCTAAATTCCTCTCAAAGGGAGGGGGCGTGGCCTCACTGTGCAGGTCTCCGCCCCCACCCTCAGTATGCTGTCTGCTCACATCTCCCCTAGCATTAGCAAAACTACAACTCCCAGCTTGTCCTCACTGACAGTAACAGGACACAAGCTGACAGTGGGAGAATTTTTCCTCTAGCTATGAACCCTGCGCTCACAGCTGTCAATCAAGGAAGTGTGTCCATGACATAGGTGATGATGCATGGACACAGAAGGGCTAGTATATGTCCAAGCAGGCAGGGGGGGCAGTTGTTTGACTGCAAAACCTATATCAAAAGTTTTTGTGTCTGACAGTGTCCATTTAACTAGTTATGCAAAGAGAAAAAACTTATAAACAAACTATCATATCTGGGTGACTGTCCATATGTTGTGCTTGAAGTAGGGGACAGAATGCAAATAAATAGAAGAAGGTGGTAATATGTATTGAGCTATGGAGGTTTGCTAGGTTAGTAAAGTGGGGGTTGGGGGAATTAAGCTTTAAACCAGTATTAAACATTAGATGCTTTTTTCTTTGTAAAAGTGTTGCTTCCTATGTCAGTCATAAGAAAACCTTCCCAACACGATCTTATAATACAGAAGATTAATGTTCTTAGAGCCATATGTCAGGTATTGGGAAGTAAAAAAACACCTATAAAATGTTGTCACCAATGAACGATCCAGTAAAACTATGAGGTGATGCCAGATGCTGTACACTAGGCCCTGCTGCCAAATATGGTAGTAATAGGCTGTGAGACTTAAAACAATGTTAAATTTATGGCTCAGCTCCAGCTATGTCTCAATAGGGTATTAATTTTACACATTTCATTTGCAATTCCCCTTAAACATATGTGCCCAATATATACATTAGTAAGTGAAAAACCATGGCAGAGAAATGAACAGCATCCTAGCATATACTTTTCTTTTTATAACAGCAGTTATATATATATATTTCCTGAGGATATAACAGTCGACAGACTGTATTTTACATCTTCATTCATCCATCAAGATGGTTTTGCCAGTTAAGTTTCTGTGAAATGTAAAGAATGGAATGGCCATGCTTCCAGTACCAGTTTTTAATGAGAGAACTTTTCCAGGTGAACAAAGTCGTGTATTTTCTTCCTGTTCCATGAGAAGGTTTATAAAATGGAAAATCAAGATCTTCAGACAAGCAAAACTGTGCAGTGAATACATTAACCATTATTTACTATAAGTGTTAGATGAATATGTTCTTTTGACAGACTGCCAACCTTGTGCGTAAATAAAAAGATAACCGACATCTACTAAGAGTGGTACTTTTTTGTTTTCTTGGGTGCCAACCTGGGGCATAATTAAATAAAGGGTTAAGATGGCTCTGGAAAAACAATACTAAGGAGTTAATGAGAATATATGTTAACTTACTCATTTCCTGTATTTGAACTAATAATTCAATATCTTATTCATTAGCAAAATGATTATTTAAAAATTCTGGACACAGGGACCCTGTATAGCAGCACACAGAGTCCATATGAACTGGTGTATGTTACCTTCATGAAACAATAGTGAAAGAAGTAGCAAAGCATTCTATGATATATGGAATCCGTGAGGAAAAAATACCTTAATGCAAGGATGTCTGTGATCTTAAGATTAAAGGGGTTCTCCGGTGCTTAGACACCTTATCCCCTATCCAAAGGATAGGGGATAAGATGCCTGATCGCGGGAGTCCCACCGCTGGGGACCCCCGTGATCTTGCACGCGGCACCCCGTTTGTAATCAGTCCCCGGAGCGTGTTCGCTCCGGGTCCGATTACTGTCGATCACGGGGTCGGCGGCGTGTGACATCACACCTCCGCCCCGTGTGACCTCACGCTCCGCCCATCAATGCAGGTCTATGGGAGGGGGCGTGACAGTTATCACGCCCCCTCCCGTAGGCTTGCATTGAGGGGCGGATCATGATGTCACACGGGGGGCAGAGGCATGAACACACTCCGGGGACTGATTACAAACGGTGCTGCGTGCAAGATCACGGGGGTCCCCAGCGACGGGACTCCCGCGATCAGGCATTTTAACCCCTATCCTTTGGATAGGGGATAAGATGTCTAAGCACTGGAGTACCCCTTTAAAGGGGTTATCCACCATAAGGTGATTTTACCTGCCAGACAGAAATGGACATGCTTGGGAAGGATCTGTTCTGGTCTTGGAGCTAAATGACTATGTTGTGAGATTACCATAACGCTGTGGCTATCTTTTTGTGAACTGAGTATTTCCTGTTTGAGTTTGTTCTCTCAAACTACAAATCCCATAGTTTCTTGTTTGTAAGTGTGAGGTCACTTTCCTTCCTCCCACAAATCAGCTGCCCCACCCACTGAAACACAAATGAGCTGCATTCCATTCAAAAGACCAGCATTTTCTAACCAGGGTGCCTACAGCTGTTGCAAAAATACAGAGAATGATCCCTCTTCCAACCAGCGGTCGCTCCACCCATTGAAGCAGGACAGGCTCCCTTTGCACACCGGCCTAGTGATGCAATGTCTCAACCGCACTGCAACCTGGGAAATCCCAAGACATGAGTAATTTTGTATGCTGTTAAAAACAAATATTAGGGCAAAAATCACAGAAGAATTGCAAGACCACCGCCACACACAGGTACAGACACTATATTATGAACTACACTAACTTTACAGCCTCTGTAGCATAGTCAAATAAAAGAAAATACTGACATATCCCTTTAAATATGCTTCTGAATAGTGTCCTCAATAGTAATAGTGCTAAGCCTAATTAGTAAATTGGCCCCTATAGTTGTCTGATAATATTGTCCTTTCAGATTGTCACCATCAGCAGTAATTCGCCCCCCCCCCCCCCCCCCCCCCCCGCCAAAGTCCACATACAGTAATAACAATACACTCATTAGTTATAGGTTCCCAATAGTAAGTGTCCCCCAGAGTGTTCTCATTTGTGAAAGCTCTCTCTCATAGTGCTTCCAATAGTAATAATGCTCCCTGTTTGTCATACCGCCTGCATAATTCCTTTAGTAATAATGACCCCTTTTGTAATAGTACCCTACAGTAATAGTGCTCCACCAGATTGCCCCATAGTAATATGCCCCCCAGTTCCCCTATTTATCTCTATAATAAATGTAGCACATTTTCCTAGACATTTTGGACACAATTTACTTTTTTTGGCACCCCTTGGCTAAGTAACTTTACTCCAGTATTTTGCACCAAAGTATTGGAACCTAACATTAATACTCTTGTACATATTAAAATTCCTCTTGCCTAATACATTTTTCAAAACTATCAAGTGAGGCAAGGCAAAATTCCAATAAACATAATAAATATTGTCTACGTGACCAATTGTTATACAGGTTCTCCTGGGTATGGCACTATTCATAAGGGAATGGGCACCATATAACATTTAAGGGCCTACTCAAGTGATATTTAAGATATTATTCAATGATTAAAGAGGCTTAGAAGTGTTGAACTATTAAAACCCCCCACATTGGAAAATACACCTTTGAAGGCAATTGTCTTGGGGTGTAGCGGGGTTTTTCAATCTACAGGTGCCGCAATAGGTGAAAATTATAAATATATATATGATGTCAGTGAAAAATGTACACAAAGTTCCTAGGCGTTGACTCAAGGTCTGTCTTGAAAATATGTGTAGGTTAAACCTTGCTTCTAGAAGGGCTGTTGTGTAATAGATTATTTAAAAAAGTAGTGAGATTCTCTAATGATGGTAGGTTAGAAATAGGGGGATGGGAGAGCTCCAAAGGGACCTGTGCTTGCCAAACATTGAGGGAAGGTAGACATGAAAAGTGACTCCACTGAACCAGGCAGTAAGAGGAGAATTCCTTTTATTGTGTGTGGGAACTCCTGGTACGATTCCAAGAAGAGTAGGTTGTTTCTTGTTAATGTCAGCTGTCCAAATCTATTAAGGCTCTGTTCACATCATATCTGAGCCTTAAATGAGATGTATGTGTCAGGAGTATTATTGAAAAAAAGCTACAACATATGCCACCACATAGAACAGCACATGTAAGTCACTGAGTTCAATTGTCTAAAAAAAATAAAAATAAAGAAAAACTATGGGGTTTACAGTATTAAATGCATAGGTTAACACAGTCCAAAAAAAAGTATAATGACGTATGCTTGTTTGACAGAGGTGAAGAAGACCTTTTTTTGCCTTCATCAGGTGCACAAAGGGGTATTGTGGAGAATATGTATGTTTTTTTCTACATTGCTTTAATAACCTTGAAATATGAATTAGTAATAATGAAAAAAAAATGTCACCCTTTTTGTGTTACTTATTTTTACAGGTTGTATAGCAGCAGCCCTGCAGTTTCCAACACAAACACTGGTGGCAGCAGAAAGGCTGGCATTGGCTCTTACTGCTGCCATTTCATCTGTAAAAATAAATAACACATATATGGCAATTTGTTTTTTTATAAAGCTATATTACAAAATTGTGTAACTTTCCTAACCCCTTAAGGACACAGCCCATTCCGGCTTTGATGACACGGGAAACATTCATTTTTGTGTTTTTTCTTCTAGCCTTTCAAGAGACATAACCCTTATTTTATTCCATCTACAGGGCCATGTGTGGGCTTCTTTTTTGCGCGACCAATTGCACTATGTGAAGACATTTTCATTTTACCATAAAATGTACAGTGCAACCAAAAATTTTTTATTTATGGTGGGAAATTGAAAGGAAAACTGCAAATTTGTAACTTTTAGAGGATTTTGTCTTTATATAATAAACTTTGTTGTAAAACTAGCATGTTTTCTTAGTTCTGTGGGTCAATATAATGAAAATGATACCCATCTTTACATGCTTTTTTAAAATGTATTATCCTACTATTTAAAATTGCCCTATTCTGATCAGTTTAACTTTCTTATTTTTCTGTATAAGGTGATCTATGATGGCTCAATTTTCAGGATCAATTTTTGGGAGGACTGTTTTAAGGGCTGGACGAGAGTGGAGATAGTGATTCTACAGGGGTTAGAACCTATGAGGTTATCCACAGCGTGTATAGGGGCTTCCTTATCAAGGTTCCACAATCTGTCCTTACAGAATTAATAGACCTGATTGAGGGGAGCCGGTAATTAGAGGGGAGTTGAAATTTACTTTGCAGCGCAGAGGGAGAAAGCCAGCTTTTTGAAGAGCGATCCATAAGATCGCCAGCGGTCCGTAACCCTCTACCCTCCCAAATTTTTGGCTGTCCTCGGAGGGGGAAATGTTTTGACATCGTGAATGGGAGGTTGTGCAATTTGCGGAACTCCTTGCATGCTACAATCATGTCCCTCAATAAGACTGAGTGTTTCACAGAAGGTGGCAACCTCACATATGGCGTATACAGTAATGCGGACAGGTGCCACGGGGACGCCAGCGCTCCCTTCAGAGCGGTAATAGCATGGAAGGAAGATCCATGGACCCAATCTACAACGAAACAGAAAAGGCAAGCAAGGTTATAGCCTCTAAGGTTAGGGAAATTTAGACCCCCTTCCTGTTTAGACTTAATTTGGTAAATGCAGAGTTTAACAGAGTTTAACATGCTGACATTAGCATGTCGTAAAAGTAGAGGTAGTATATGTAGGGGATACAGAAGGCGGATGGAGACTGTAGCAGAGCCGGGGAGGCAAGCGGGGCTGGATTCGGCTGTCACAGGCAGGTAAAATAGGAGCTGGGTGTAGCTGGAGCCTCCTTACTGCGCTGCCACCATCATCCACGCCAGAACCGGAAGTCCTTTATAAACATATTTATTCCCTTTGTGTATATTGGAACTTAACAAAAAAAAGGGGGGGGGGAGAAAATTCGATTTGTCCAGCCCATTTTTGGAGTTTGTTGGACACAACAAACTCCAAAAATGGGCTGGACAAAATTATTTGCACCCTTTCAAAATTGTGGAAAAATAAGATTGTTTCAAGCATGTGATGCTCCTTTAAACTCACCTGGGGCATGTAACAGGTGTGGGCAATATAAAAATCACACCTGAAAGCAGATAAAAAGGAGAGAAGTTAACTTAGTATTTCCATTGTGTGTGCCACACTAAGCAAAAACAACAGAAAGAGGAGAAGATACATAAGAACCAAAATTGTGGCAAAATATCAACAATCTCAAGTTTACAAGTCCATCTCCAGAGATCTAGATTTGCCTTCGTCCACAGTGCACAACATTATCAAGAAGTTTGCAACCCATGGCCCTGTAACTAATCTCCCTTGGTGTGGATGGAAGAGAAAAACTGATGAAAGGTGTGCAATTTGATTTTTTCCTCTCATTTTTGGTTTAGTTCCAATACACACAAAGGGAATAAACATGTGTATAGCAAAACATGTGTAACTGCAATCCTTTTATGTGAGAAATACTTCATTTTCTTGAAAGTTTCGGTGCCAACATTTATGGCCACGACTGTACATCCTGGTGTGCCAAGAACCAGGAAGCCCGGGCATATAGGTACTTGCATCATCTATGGGTTAAAGAAATGTATGTAACATTTTTTTTCCAGGATACACCCCTAACATGTATGCCAGGAGCTTTCCTCCAATGCACAGCAAACATAGATCTCACATGCCTTGTGAAAAGAGCCTAACTAGGGAACCCTTAGTATTAAGATGCATGATGCAAAAAAATATAAATTGAGCAATAGGCTCAATTTTGAACAAAGCAGAATCTGTATAGTGTCACAGGGGTTACCCACTACAGTTTCCTCCCTTTGCCTTCCTGTGAAATAGGATCTAATGTGTGTATGTTTTTCCTGCGGTACGTAAATTAGATTGTAATCTGCAACAGCAAAATGGAGCCAAAGCCAAGTCTGTAGAACACACTGGAATACATTATCAATATAAAAATAAGGGCAAGAGATAACATCTGTTAACTAATAGTAAATTATGTAGTAATTATAATAATCATTTAAACTAAGGAAACTTTAAAATGTCCTCCATGTATATACAGCAAACCACATAATATAAAAGCGCAGGAATTGTAATAAGTTATTGAGACACTTTGTAACATCATATTAGGAGCTCAATGTTATATAAAATGGCATTCATTAACCTTTGATCCTGCAGTAAAAGCAATTATAGGTGGTGAGTCAGGAAAATGAAATGTGTTCTGTATTAAATAGCAGTGGTGTTTAAGATTAATGATAAATTTATACTGCTTACAAGGGGCTTGTGGAGCTCAATGGGATGATCACCTTAAATCACCAATTGAGAGCAAATCTTGGGGTCCATAGTTGAGAGGGATTCTGTTACTTAACCCCTTGACAGATCTAGTCATAGTGCCTCTCAGGTGTATGGAGTGGTCTTGACCTGAGCTGCTCCATATTTGGCGACCCCCCAGTTGATGTCAGTAGCTGGGGGTCGCTGCTAATAGCCGGCATGCAGTGATTGCCATGGCCGGCCATTATCCCTTTAGGCTGGCTCTCTCAAAGATGACAGCTGTCTCTAAAGGGACCTTTAAACTATCCCTGGTGGTCTAGTAGGGTGGATTGCACCACACCTCCCCCCACTCCCACAGTGCTTTCGCAGAGGGGGTGATCCACTGAGGTAGCCAGAGAGTTTGCTTCTTTTCCTCTGCTGGCTGCGGTTCCATAATTGATAGAACCTTCCTGGAGCAGGCTCTACCAAAGGAGCGCAGACTACACAGATCAATGCATTTCAATAGAGCTGCATTGATCTATAGGAGGAATTATATAATAAATTAAGTAATAAGCAATCAATACCACAATTCCACGAAAAACTACAGATAACGGCACAAAAAATTAGCCCTCATACAGCTGGTACACACAAAAAAATAAAGTTATAGGGGTCAGAAAATGGCAATTAAAAAAAAATTCTAAAAAGGTTAACATTTCCTAAAATTTGTAAAACATACAGGAAACTATACACATTTGGTATTGCTGTAATCGGGCCAACCTTAAATGGGCAGTTATCAAACTTTTTTTTATATATGATTACTTACATTATTTGAAACATATTCCTAATATATTTCATCAGTCAATTCTCTCTATATTTGTGGGGGTTTTTTTGCCTTTGAAAAGCCAGCCACTAGGGGTCTCCCTCCATCACTTGTCCAGTATTGCCATCCTATTGCTGCCACAATTTGGTACACAGCTTGCCTTGTGTTACGTTATGCGCTCCAGCCGCACACGCTGGCTGTGAGCGCATGGTCCCGTCACCTGCTGCTGCCGGCGGGGCTGGGATTCGCATCGCGGGACGCGCCTGCATGCGAATCCCAGTCCGTCACTAACCAGGTGCTTCTCCTGCCCCCGCCTCTGCCTCTCTGCTCCGGCGCACATGCCTCCGTCCCCTAGGGCGCGTGCGTGCCGGAGCTTTAAGATTTAAAGGGTCAGTGTGCCCATTAGTGTAGTACAACTGTGGCTCATTGATAAATTCCTCCTACTCTCACACTTCCCTGTCGGATCTTTGTTGCATTGTGCCTGAGAGAAAACATACCTGAGAGTTGCCTTGCTGTGTATCTGATCCTTTGCTCTGTGACCTGACCCTGCTCCTCTGCCGCCTGCTTACTGACCTCCTGCTATGTCCTGACTACACTACTGTGCTGCCTGCCCTGACCTTCTGCTATCCTGCCTACGAGCTGCCTTATCCTTACTGTGCCTTGCATCTCCTCAGTCTCCTGTGTGGTTAAGCCGTGCCAGGGGCAGCGACCTGGGTGCCGCCTGCTGCAGCAAGTCCATCCAACTTTGCGGCAGGCTCTGGTTAAAACCAGCGGCACCTTTGACTCCGCTCCCTGGTACAGTCTGAGTCATCTGCCACACAGGTCCAGCGGATCCACATCCACCGGTGTTCCTGTCTTCTTAAAGTGAGTGTTTCAGTAAGATCCGGCCATGGATCCTGCTGAGGTACCCCTGCCTGAAGTTGCGGATCTTCCCTCCGTTGTGGTACGTCAGTCTCAGCAATTGGCGCAACAAGCGCAGCAACGTACTGGAGGAACATATTGATATAGTTGGGGTCACTGAGACATGGCTGGACTCCTCGCATGACTGGGCAATTAATCTGCAGGGGTTTACATTGTTTCGCAAGGATAGAATGAACAGAAAAGGTGGTAGAGTCTGTCTGTATGTAAGAAGTGGTATGAAAGTCAGTGTGAACGATGCCATAGTGTGTGATGATTCTGAGGATGTGGAATCACTGTGGGTAGAATTACAAAAGGAGGGAAATACTGAAAAAATAATATTTGGTGTAATCTACAGACCCCCTTAATATCACTGAAGAGATAGAAGGTCGGCTGTATAAACAAATAGAGAGGGCCGCCCGGGCAGGTACAGTGGTAATAATGGGAGATTTTAACTATCCAGATATAGATTGGAGCCAGGGGCTGGCTAAAACTACAAAGGGGAGAAAATTCCTAAATTTATTGCAGGATAATTTTATGGGCCAGTTTGTGGAGAACCCAACAAGAAGTGATGCCTTGTTGGATCCGATCATTTCCAACAACGCAGAGCTGATTGGTAATGTAACTGTGCGGGAAAACCTTGGTAATAGCGACCACAATTTAGTTACTTTTGACTTAAAATGTAGAAAACAAAGACAGACGGGGAAAGCAAAAACATATAACTTTAAAAAGGCAAATTTCCCTGGGCTGAGAGCTGCACTACAGGACATAGACTGGGGGAGGTGTTCTCAAATACGGATACAGAAGGTAAATGGGACATCTTTAAATCAACTCTAAATAACTATACAGCTAAATATATACCAAAGGGGAACAAATATAAACGATTAAAACTAAATCCTACATGGCTGACAAATGATGTTAAAAGAGCAATAAATAACAAAAAAATAGCCTTCAAAAAATTAAAATCTGATGGGTCAGCTATAACATTTAAACAGTACAAGGAGCTTAATAAAATCTGTAAAAATGTAATAAAAACAGCAAAAATTCAAAATGAGAGACAGGTAGCCAAAGAAAGCAAAACTAATCCTAAATATTTTTTTAGATATATAAATACAAAAAAAACAAGGACAGAGCATGTAGGACCCCTTAAGAATGATAATGGGGAGGTTGTCACGGGCGATCAAGAGAAGGCGGAGCTACTGAATGGGTTCTTTAGTTCTGTATACACTATGGAAAAAGGAGCTGACATTGGACAGGTCAGTGCTGGTAACACATCATATAATGTACTGAACTGGCTTAATGTAGAGATGGTACAAGGTAAGTTAAGTAAAGTAAATGTAAGCAAATCTCCAGGGCCGGATGGACTACACCCAAGAGTTCTTAGAGAGGTAAGTTCAGTAATATCTGTACCCTTGTTCATGATATTTAGAGATTCTCTGGTGTCTGGTATTGTGCCAAGGGACTGGCGCAAGGCGAATGTGGTACCAATCTTCAAGAAGGGCTCTAGGTCTTCGCCAGGCAATTATTGACCGGTAAGTCTAACGTGCATTGTGGGTAAATTGTTTGAAGGACTTATAAGGGATTACATACAGGAATACATAGGGGATAATAGTATTATAAGTGATAGCCAGCATGGGTTTACTAATGATAGAAGTTGTCAAACCAATCTAATTTGCTTTTATGAAGAGGTGAGTAGAAGCCTTGACAGAGGAATGGCTGTGGATATAGTGTTTCTGGATTTTGCCAAAGCGTTTGATACTGTCCCTCACAGATGTCTGACAGGTAAGTTAAGGTCTTTGGGCTTGGAAACTTTAGTTTGTAACTGGATTGAACACTGGCTCATGGATCGTACCCAAAGAGTGGTGGTCAATGATTCGTACTCTGATTGGTCCCCGGTTATTAGTGGTGTACCCCAAGGTTCAGTACTGGGCCCGCTGTTGTTTAATTTATTTATCAATGATATAGAGGATGGTATTAACAGCTCTGTTTCTATCTTTGCAGATGACACCAAGCTTTGTAGCACGGTACAGTCTATAGAGGATGTGCATAAGTTACAAGATGACTTGGATAGACTAAGTGTCTGGGCATCCACTTGGCAAATGAGGTTCAATGTGGATAAATGTAAAGTTATGCATCTGGGTACTAAGAACATGCATGCATCGTATGTCTTAGGGGGGATTAAACTGGCAGAGTCACTGATAGAGAAGGATCTGGGTGTACTTGTAGATCACAGACTACAGAATAGCATGCAATGTCAGGCTGCTGCTTCCAAAGCCGGCAGGATATTGTCATGTATAAAAAGAGGCATGGACTCGAGGGACAGGGACATAATACTCCCCCTTTATAAAGCATTGGTACGGCTTCACCTGGAATATGCTGTTCAGTTTTGGTCGCCTGTTCATAAAAGGGACACTGCGGAGTTGGAAAGGGTGCAGAGACGCGCGACAAAACTAATATGGGGCATGGAACATCTTAGCTATGAGGAGCGATTAAAGGAGTTACAATTGTTTAGTCTTGAGAAGAGACATTTAAGGGGGGATATGATAAGTATATATAAGTATATAAATGGCCCATACAAAAAATATGGAGAAAAACTGTTCCAGGTTAAACCCCCCAAAGGACGAGGGGGCACTCCCTCTGTCTGGAGAAGAAATGGTTTAGTCTAAAGGGGCGACATGCCTTCTTTACCGTGAGGACTGTGAATTTATGGAACGGTCTACCTCAGGAACTGGTCACAGCAGGAACAATTAACAGCTTTAAAACAGGGTTAGATACATTCCTGGAACAAAATAACATTAATGCTTATGCAGAATTATAAAACTACATCCCTTTCCCTTATCCCCTTACACCCTTCCCTTCAATTCCCTGGTTGGACTTGATGGACGTATGTCTTTTTTCAACCATACTAACTATGTAACTATGTACCAAACTGTCTGCTATGATACAACAGCTTATGTCCTTGAAACAGCAGCAGCACCCGCAACCTGTCCCACTCCCTCCTCCAGCCCCTGCAGGGTCTTCTGGCTCCCAGCTAAGTCTAACATTACCGTCTAAATATGACGGCGATTCCAAGTTATGCAGAGGCTTCGTTACACAGTGCTCTATGCATTGGAGCTCATGCCTGAACTGTTTCTGAAGGACCGTCCTAAGGTGGCCTTTGTTATTAGCCTACTGTCCAGAAAAGCCCTGGCCTGGGCTACACCCCTTTGGGACCGCTGTGATCCGGTAGCTTCCAACTTGACAGCTTTTCTGGCAGAATTTTGCTGTGTCTTTGAGGAACCCACACATGCCTCTTCTTCTGAGACGGCTTTGAACCTATGTCAAGGGAATTCTTCCTTTGGTTACTACGCTGTTCAATTCTGTACTCTAGCCTCAGAACTAGCACGGAATGATGAGGCCTTGTGTGCCATATTCAAAAGAGGACTGTCTAACAGGATTAAAGATGCCCTGGCTGCATGTGATCCTCCTTCTTCTTTGACTGAACTTATCCACCTGGCCACATGTATTGATGTACGTTTTGCTGAGAGGCAGGAAGAAATGCACTCAGAGAGGGAACCTGCTCGAACACGGAGATATCCTCGCCTGGCACCCGTGTTTCAACATCCACCTCTAGTTGTGGATCGTTCCCGTCTTACGCAACAGGAGAGATCACGACGACGCAGTGAGAATTTGTGTTTGTATTGTGCTAGCCAGGAACACTTCCTCAAAAACTGTTCTTCCACAGTATCCGGGAAAACTCTCACACCTAGGGAACGTAGGAGAGGCGTCCCAAGATGTGAATACCACCTCTCCTCGCTTAACCATTTCTGTACAACTCTTCGCTTCTGCCAAGTTTTCCTTCAGAGCTACAGCATTTTTGGATTCTGGCTCTGCAGGTGAATTGATGCTTCTTTTGTCCACAAGTATCATCTTCCTGTCACTCGCCTTGCCAAGCCTTTGTTCATCTTCCCGGTAATGGACAAAATTTGGACTGTAAGGTGCTATTCCATACTGAGCCTCTTGTCATGCAAGTGGGTGTCTTGCATAAAGAAAAGATTGAATTCTATGTTCTGCCTCACTGTACATGTAGCTCCTACATGGCCTTCCTTGGCTCCGACGTCACTCTCTGCAACTTGATTGGAGAACTGGAGAAATTATTCACTGGGGACAGTTCTGTCAAAATCTTTGTCTCAGTCCAGTCCGGCCTAAAGTTGCTTCTCGTTCTCTTCCTTTGCCTGGTCTGCCTCCACCTTACCAAGATTTCTCTGACGTATTCTGCAAGAAACATGCTGAGTCTCTGCTTTCACATTGTCCTTACGACTGCCCTATAGATTTTCTGCCTGGTACCATTCCTCCTCGTGTAAAGATTTACCCATCATTGGTTCCTGAGACCAAAGCCATGGCTGAGTATATCCAGGAGAATCTCCAAAAGGGATTTATCTGTAAGTGCTCCTCTCCTGCTGGAGCTGGTTTCTTCTTTGTAGGGAAGAAGGATGGCTCACTCCGTCCATGCATTGACTACAGGGGACTTAACAAAATCATGGTCAAGAACCATTACCCACTACCTCTTATCTCAGAACTTTTTGACCGTCTGCAGGGTGCCAAGGTCTTCTCCAAGTTGGACTTACGTGGAGCGTATCACATCATTCGTATCCGCAAGGGAGATGAATGGAAAACGGCCTTCAATACTCGTGACAGACATTTTGAGTATCTTGTAATGCCTTTTGGTCTCTGCAATGCTCCAGCCGTTTTTCAAGAGTATGTCAATGATATCTTCCATGATCTTCTCTACACCTGTGTTGTCGTATACCTAGATGGCATCCTTATCTTCCCTTCCAACTTAGTGGAGCATCATACTCATGTTCCTCTGGTTCTTCAGTGACTACAGAAGACTCATCTCTACGCCAAACTGGAGAAATGTCTGTTCAAGACGTCTAGTCTTCTGTTTCTTGGCTACATTGTCTCTCATCGGGGCCTGCAGATGGATCCAGGTATATTGTCTGCAGTGTTTGATTGGCCTCGTCCTTCTGGCCTACGTGCTATTCAACGCTTTCTGGGATTCGCTAACTATTTTCGTCAATTTTTCCCACATTTTTCGTCCTTGGTTGCTCCAATTGTGGCTTTAACTAAGAAGGCTTTTAATCCTAAGTCTTGGCCTCAAGAGGCTGAAGAGGCCTTCTCCCGTTTAAAGTTTGCATTTGTCTCTGCTCCCGTGCTTCGAAGACCTGATCCGGAGAGGCCCTTTGCTTTGGAGGTTGATGCCGTTCTTACTCAGAAAAAAAAAGGGCAAGACTGTAACTTGTGGGTTCTTCTTCAAGACCTTCTCTCCTGCTGAGAGGAATTACTTCATTGGAGATCGTGTACTCCTCGCTATCAAGCCAGCTTTGGAGGGATGGCAACATTTATTTAGGTTCTTCTCATCCAGTCAGCATTTACTTCGACCATAAGAATCTTCTATACCTTCAGTCTGCTCAGAATTTGAACCCCCGCCAGGCAAGGTGGTCACTGTTCTTTTCTAGGTTCAACTTCTTCATCCACTTCCTTCCAGCAGACAAGAACACCAGAGCAGATGCTCTCTCCAGGACCTCGGACGTCATTGGTTTGGACTCCACGCCTAGGCATATTATTCCTCCTGACTGTTTGATTCCTGACGCTCCTGCTGAAATTCAGCAAGTTCCTCGGGGAAAATCCTTTGTTCCCGCCAGATTGAGACGCAAGGTACTGAAATGGGGTCATTCTTCCTTGACAGCAGGACATCCTGGAATACGCAAGACTCTACTTCTAATCTCCCGGCACTACTGGTGGCCCCATCTTGAACGTGTTTTTCTGATTTTGTTCGTTCCTGTGAAACTTGTGCCCGTGACAAAACCCCTCGACAGAGACCTGCAGGACTTTTACAGCCTTTACCCATTCCGGAGATTCCCTGGTCCCATATTGCCATGGATTTCATCATCGATTTGCCACCATCTCATAATCTCATAATGTCATTTGGGTTGTTGTAGATCGGTTTTTCAAGATGGCTCATTTCATTCCTCTACCAGGTCTTTCGTTTACATGGTCTTCCTCAGCATATCGTTTCTGATTGTGGTCTGCAGTTTGTCTCTAAATTCTGGCAAGCCCTTTGTAACCATCTGGACATCAAGCTGGACTTCTCCTCGGCCTACCACCCTCAGTCCAACATTCAGGTGGAGAGGGTTAATCAAATCCTAGAGACTTATCTTCGACATTTTGTTTCAGCTCGCCAAGATGATTGGGTTGACCTTCTTCCCTGGGCTGAATTATCTTATAATCATAAGGCTAACAAGTCCACGAGGTCATCTCTCTTTTTTGTTGTCTACGGACTCCATCTCTGTTCTCCTCTTCCTCTCCCAGTTTCCTCCGGTGTGCCTGCTGTTGATCGGCTGGTCTGTGACTTCTCCACCATCTGGGAACAGACTCAACAGTCGTTATCCCAGGATTCTTCACGCATGATGGCGCAAGCTGATAAAATTAGAAAACCTCCTCCATCCTTCCTGGTGACATGGTGTGGCTTTCATCCAAGTACATTCGCTTCAAGATACCCTGTTACAAGCTTGGTCCTTGCTACCTTGGTCCCTTCCAGATTCTAGAAAAAATGTATCCTGTCTTCTACAAACTCCGTCTACCTGCTACGTTATGAATTCCCAATTCCTTCCACGTCTCTCTCCTCAAGCCTCTTGTCATAAACTGGTTTTCTCAAAATAATCTTGTCCCCACACCTGTCTCCGGCTCTTCTGACGTCTACAAAGTTAAACAGATTCTTGCCACTAAAGCTGTGAGAGGTAAAAAATATTTTCTGGTCAACTGGGAGGGTTATGGTCCTGAGGAGAGATCTTGGGAGCCTGAGGAGAATATCCTGGACCGTGACCTTCTCAGGAGTTTTCTGAGTCGTAAAAGGAGGGGGAGACCAAAGGGGGGGTACTGTTATGTTATGCGCTCCGGTCACACACGCTGGCTGTGAGCGCATGGTCCCTTTACCTGCTGCTGCCGGCGGGGCTGGATTTCGCATGGCAGGACGTGCCCGCATGTGAATCCCACCCAGTCTGTCACTCATCAGGTACTTCTCCTGCCCCCGCTTCTGCTTCTCTGCTCCAGCGAGCGTGTCCCCATCCCCTAGGGCGCGTGCATTCCAGTACTTTAAGATTTAAAGGTCCAGTGTGCCCATTAGTGTAGTACACCTGATGCTCATTGATAAATTCTTCCTTCTCCCACACTTCCCTGAAGGATCTTTGTTGCCTGTGCCTGAGAGGAAGCATACCTGAGAGTTGCCTTGCCGTGTATCTGACCCTTTGCTCTGTGACCTGACATTGCTCCTCTGCTGCCTGCCTACTGACCTCATGCTACGTCCTGACTACGCTACTGTGCCGCCTGCCCTGACCTTTTGCTATCCTTACTACGAGCTGCCTAATCCTTCCTGTGCCTTGCATCTCCTCAGTCACCAGTGTGGTTCAGCTGTGGCAGGGGTAGCGACCTGGGTGTCGCCTACTGCAGCAAGTCCATCCCGCTTTGCGGCGGGCTCTGATGAAAACCAGCGGCACCTTAGACTACGCTCCCTGGTACAGTCCGAGTACCCTTACTAGTATGACCCGCTCCATCAGAAACCCCAGGTAACATCCACTCAGAGGCCGGGAGCAGCCCGTGCCAACCTGCGGAACCATTGATTCATACACAAGGTATTTACCTCTCTAAATCATCTCCTGCACATGTTACATATCTATATCTGCTAATCCTGGAGCCTTCCAGTGCAGATAAAGTACTGGACTGTTGCTATTGGAGACAACTACAGCTGATTAAGTACAACATTGCTCCACTGACTCCAATATCATTAACTATTTCAAGGCATCATTGAACTTTACAGCAAAGGGGCATGCTGCTTTTTACTATCCTTATTTTATTCAACTTACCCCATTCATGATATATTACACTGTATTTTATCTGCGGTTTGTATTCTATATGCAGCAAGGGCAGACACCAGTCCATTTATGCAGATTTTTATATCTTAAAGGGGTATTCTGGGCAAAAACATCTTATCCCCTATCAATAGGATAGGGGATAAGATGTCTGACCACGGGGGGCCCACCGCTGAGACCCCCCCCCCCCCCCGAGCTCACTGCAGCAGCCCGCATTCTATGCGTAGCTGTGTCTGAAGTTTTGGAAACCTCCAGGCTTCCGAGACTGGGACGTGACGTCACGCCCCCTCCATTCTTGTCTATGGGAGGGGGCGTTGTGGTCGTTACGCCCCCTCCTATAGAAATGAATGGAGGGGGCGTGGCGTGACGTCGCGTCCCCGTCTCGGAAGCCTGGCGGTTTCCGAAACTTCAGACGCAGCTTGCATAGAATGCACCTGCTTGTTCACACCTTGAGGTCTGAATCCTTTTTTATGTTTGTTTATCCATTGGCACTTAGGGTATAGTGCAACTCATTTTCTCGGTCTAAGCAAGTCACACAATTTTCAAATATAGTGTGTAGCCACCCAATTACTTATTTTACTTGTACCTAATATACTTCAATTTTATAGCATTTGAAGTAAATATACATCGTTTAACAACCTCAGGCCCAACATTGAAATATACTTTCTGTATGAATTTTTTCCTTGTCTTCAAGATCTCAACCTTCATTATTTTCTTCGAGTGGATAAAGCCTGGCCAGGTGTTGTGATGGACCCATTACAAAGCACACATGACCAGAACAGATTTGGATCCACTAGAAGTAAACAACTCAGGAAGTCAGTTATCTATTATGTAGCTTAAAAATATGGTGTTAGATTCCCTTTATAGGGAGACTGTCATCAGTTTCACCTGCACCAATCTGGTGGTAAAGTTGTGTTGTGCTGGTAACACTGAAGATAGCCATATATATCTGTTACTAATCCATTGTCCTGTTATCTTCCTGGTTTGGACAGCAGGCTTGGTTCACAGGTGGAGCTTCAGGAGCATGCTAATGTCCCTGATGCTGCTTCTTCTCTGGGTCCAGGCTTCGAGCAGGCTTGGGAAAGCAGCAGCCGTGACGTCAGCATGCTCCCTCAATCTCCACCCGCACGCCAAGCCTGCCCCCCCCCCCCGAACAAGGAAGATAATGGGCGATAGGACCAAGGATAAGTAAGTAATGTTTTCATCAGTGTCTCCCGCACTGCACACCTGTATCAACAGTGTTATAAAGATATATTAGAAAATGCATTAACATAGAGCTTTCATGTTGCTCATTTGTAGACATTTACCTAAATGTGCCTGTTTTATGCAGCGTCACTTTACATAGAAGAAGTTTTATTTCAGTTTGAAAATACTGCTGAGAAAAGTTAAACAGGGAAATTTATCAAAACCTGTCCAGAGGAAAAGTTGCCGAGTTGCCCATAACAACCAATCAGATCGCTTCTTTTATTTTTCCGAGGCCTTTTCAAAAATGAAAGAAGCGATCTGATTGGTTGCTATGGGCAACTCAGCAACTTTCCTCTGGACAGGTTTTGATAAATCTCCCCAAACGGTTTATTGACTACATTATAAATGTGCTATTATTTTTGGGTCATATTATTGAACAATTGTGAAAGAAAACACTACTGTTTGCAGTTTCATGCCTTAACCCTACACATACATACTTGTTGTCTGGGACTTAATGCACCATGGCGTAAATGTACACCCTGGAGCGTTAACTGACTATGAATCAAGTGCAGAAGCCGATGAATCCGATCTAATGATTGCATATAAATCCCATATGAGAACTCTCCTCTAATAAAATCACCCTTCTTTTACCATTTTACAAAAAAATCACAGTGTGTGGAGTTGTCTGAACTATTAAACTAAATTGTTTATGATCCTGTGCGGTGAACAGCGTAAATGTAAAAAAAAAAAAAAATAGATTTATGGTTAAATTATGTATTAGAAAAAAAATAAGTGATTAAACATTCCCATCAAAACAAAAATGATACTGATAAAAACTATAGATCACGGCGCAAAATTGAGCCCTCATACAGCCCCATATATGGAAATGTAAAAAGTTATAGGGGTCACAAATGGGAATTTTTAAGAAAAGTAATTTTGTAAAAAAAAAAAAAAAAAAATTTTGACCTTCATACATTTTGTGGTAAAATGAATGTTGTCATTAGAAAGTACAATTGGTCACACAAAAAGAAAAAAACCTCATATGGATCTGTAGATGGAAAAATACAAATGCAACAATGTGTCACTAAAGGGTTAAATCATCTTACTTTTGGTTTATTATTTTGTTCTATACTTCTTTCCTAAATGTTGTTGACTGATTTGAGAATATTAGTGACCGCTATATACTGTATTGTCATGAAGGTTTGACTTTTTAAAGAGTGTGAGCCTTAATATCTATATCACAAATTGACACAGGTTATATTGCTGCGTCCCTGGGGGGTAGGCTTTCCAGCAATATCCTTGCTGGCTTGTTAAATAAACAAAGTATATTCCCTGGGTTCTTAAGAGGGCTTGATTTCGACTCCAGATGGTCCTTATGATACTGAATGCTCTTTGTTAAACAGTGCTTTGTTTGGGTGGGAGCTGCTGGTTTATCACCTCCTTTCCATATTTATCTGTTATTGTGTGTAGACTTCCCAACAGAAAATACTGATTTTACTCTTGAGATAACTAAAATATTATTCATCAGTAAGCCAGGTCATGCATTCTCTTATTTGAATGATTTACCATGTATATTGTTAGAGTTAGAGAAGCTTCTGTAGACTTTAAAGGGGTATTCCAGGCAAAAACTTTTTTTTTTTTTAAATATAGCAACTGGCTCTGGAAAGTTAAACAGATTTGTAAATTACTTCTATTAAAAAATCTTAATCCTTCCAATAGTTATTAGCTTCTGAAGTTTTCTGTCTAACTGCTCAATGATGATGTCACGTCCCGGGAGCTAAGCATGATGGGAAAATATCCCCATAGTAGCTGCACAGCTCCCGGGACGTGAGTCATAAGAAAGCAGTTAGACAGAAAACAGCAACTCAACTTCAGAAGCTAATAACTATTGGAAGGATTAAGATTTTTTAATAGAAGTAATTTACAAATCTGTTTAACTTTCCAGATCCAGTTGATATATAATAAAAAGTTTTGGCCTGGAATACCCCTTCAAGTTCCAGTTAAATCAGTAAGGCTAGGATTCCACTTGTTTTTTTTTCTAGCAGTTTTTGGATATCTGCCACTGCAGTTTGTGAGCCAAAGTCAGAAGTGGATCCATAAGGGAGGAGAAGTGTAAGTCCTTCCTTTGTATGTCCTATTCCTTTTGAATACATTTCTGGCTTTGGCTCAAAAACTGCTGTGGCAGATATCCAAAAACTGCCAGAAAAAAAACAAAGTGGAAACTTAGCCTCAAAGAGCCAGTTTGTCTAGTTTTGCACATTTTTACATCACCTTCACTCCAAAACATTTTTACTACTTCATCTAAGAGGTTAATGGGGTTGTGCGCTGCCCTAATTTTCGGAGCTCCGCTCACAGCGTCCGGAAGTTCATTACTCCAAATGCTGTGTGCGGGGTTACGTGTTTGCAGCCGCCAGGTCCGGCCCCTCGCGACATCTCGCCCGCCCCCTCGTGACGTCTTGCCCGCCCCATCAACGAAAGTCTATGGGAAGGGGGTGCGGCCACTGCCACGCCCCCTTCCCATAGACTTTGGTAGAGGGGGCGGGCATGACATCACGAGGGGGCAGGCGAGACGTCACGAGGGGGCGGGCGAGGGGGCGGCCGAGGGGCCGGGCGTGACATCACGCCCGGTGGCCGCGAACACAGCGTTCGGAGTAATGAACTTCCGGACGCTGTGCGCAGAGCTCCGAAAATTATGGCAGCGCAAAACCCCTTTAAGAAAGGGGGAGGGGGGTAGAAACATCAACATCAGTGCAAAAACATCAGCCCCTGAAAGCCAAAGTCTTATTGCCCTTACCTCAGCACTTCCTCACCCCTGTTGTCCCATACTGCCTGAGATATACTATCAGATCATCACAATGACTCTGTGATAAGTTTGCCTATTGCTTCAAAGACATACAGCATTGCTGCTTGCTGTAAAAGAGCAAGGACTCCTTTCTTTGATTGATGTCCCTGCTCCTGTGTGTAGTTTCTGTGGTGCCCTATGCTAACCCTGCTCTTGTTGGTACTGAGCGGTAAGTGATACACTATGGGAGAGATTTATCAAAAACCTGTGTAGAGGAAAAGTTGACCAATTACCCAAAGCAACCATTTAGATACCCTTTTTCATTTTGAAAAGGGCCCCTGAAAAACGAAAGAAGCAATCTGATTGGTTGCTATCAGCAACTGGTCAACTTTTCCTCTACACAGGTTTTGATAAATCTTCCCCCTATGTGCCTCACTGCTTTGTCAGGATTTGCTTGGCTGAGCACAGGGTGCCCCGCCCACTAAATGTTGAGAGCTGTGATAGGCTAAGTTTCCACACAGTTATTTTTATTTTATTTTTTTACAGTTTTTGAGCAAAAGCCAGAAGTGGATTCAATAGAAAGGAAATGTGTAAGTTCATTCTTTATATTTCTCATTCCTGTTGAATACACTTCTGCCTGTGGCTCAAAAACTGCAGTGACAGTTTTCCAAAAAACGCCAGGAAACCTAGCCTAACACTTTCCTATTGGGCAGCACACATTTCCTGGGTGGGATGCTTTAAAATGTAACTGTAACCACCCAGTGTAACCACATGGTGCACAGGAGAGTCTTTGATAGGAGTCCTTGCTCCTGTACATTGTAGGATTTGCCCTAAATGCATCCCAAAGTATTCAAATTTGAACAGATTCAGGGACATTTGGGGGCTGAATCTGTTCATAACAAATTGATTTGCTCACCTCTACTAGCTTCAGGCCTGACTTTGTATCTATGACCTTCTTCAGTCTGCTTCAGAAGAAAACATAGAAGTAAATCATCACTTAGTACTAAATGACCTGTTTATGGCAAGAAGCGAATGCACCATTTTAGTACTGTTAAATCTTTTAGCAGCATTTGAAACAATAACCTCTGACATTTTAAGGAGACTTAAATAGGCACTGTCATTAAAACAAATTTTTACTATTGCACTCCTTATGTTAAATAAAAAATCTTTCCAATGTACTTTGTTTAAAAAAATTAAGTTTTCTATATTTTATTTGCGTTTAAAAAAGCTGCCACTAGGTGTCTCCCTACTTGTCCAGGGCACATTTCCCCCCATCTCGCAGACTTTGGACTCCTGCTGGCCTGGAAGAAGTTCAAGATCATGAAATGCAGTCTGAGTGCTGAAGGGTGTGTGTGAAGCCTTAGCCAATCATAGCTCATCTCACACTGAACTGCTCTTTGTTGTGTGTAGCAGAGTGAGGGAGGAAGTTCTTCCCTGTATAGCTTAAGATGATGTCACGCTTGCTGGAGAACACCCCTTCCCAGTGTGTGAATCTGACTGAGACTAAGCAGCAAATCAGAGCAATATCAAGGTAAAAAACTAAAAAAATAATAAAAACAAAGGTAGGGGGTGGTTTATCATGATGGGGCAGTGAACTGGGAGGATTATAAAATTTAACAAGATCATGACAGGTACTCTTTAAAGGGGTTCTTCGGTGCTTAGACATCTTATCCCCTATCCAAAGGATAGGGGATAAGATGCCTGATCGCGGGAGTGCCGCCGCTGAGGACCCCCGGGATCTTGCACGTGGCACCCCATTTGTTATCAGTCCCCAGAGCGTGTTCGCTCCGGGTCTGATTACCAGCGACCACACGGCCGGTGGCGTGTGACGTCATGCCTCCGCCCCTCAATGCAAGCCAACAGGAGGGGGTGTGATAGTTGTCACGCCCCCTCCCGCTGGCTTGCACTGAGGGGCGGAGCACAACGTCACACGGGGTGGAGGCATGACGTCACACGCTGCCAGCCGTGTGGTCGCCAGTAATCAGACCCGGAGACTGATTACAAACGGGGTGCCGCGTGCAAGATCCCGGGGGTCCCCAGCGGCGGTACTCCCGCGATCAGGCATCTTATCCCCTATCCTTTGGATAGGGAATAAGATGTCTAAGCACCGGAGTACCCCTTTAAGGAGTTGTGAGGAGTTGTGAATTGAACATACTCCGGTGGAAACCAATTTTTATAAAATCAACTGGTGCAAGAAAGTGAAACAGATTTGTAAATGACTTCTATTTAAAAATCTTAATACTTCCAGTACTTATCAGCTGCTGTATAATACAGAGGGAGTTCTTTTATGTTTGAATTTCTTTTCTTTCTGACCACAGTGCTCTCTGCTGATGCCTCTGTCAATGTCAGGAACTGTCCAGAGCCGGAGAGTTTGCTATGGGGATTTGCTTCTGCTCTAGACAGTTCCTGACATGGACGGAGGTGTCAGCAGAGAGCACTGTGGTCAGACAGAAAATAAATTCAAGAAGAAATGAACTTCCTGTGGAGCATACAGCTGATAAGTACTGGAAGGATTAAGATTTTTAAACAGAAGTAATTTACAAATTTGTTTAAAGGGGTACTACACTGGAAAAAAAATTCTTTAATATCCACTGGTGCCAGAAAGTTAAACAGATTTGTAAACTACTTCTATTAAAAAAATCCCAATCCTTCCAGTACTTATCAGCTGCTGTATGCTACAGAGGAAGTTCTTTTCTTTTTGAATTTTTTTTCTTTCAGACCACAGTGCTCTCTGCTGACACCTGTGTCCATGTCAGGAACAATCCAGAGCAGGATAGGTTTGCTATTGGGATTTGCTCCTACTCTGGAAAGTTCCTAAAATGGACAGAGGTGTCAGCAGACAGCACTGTGGTCAGACAGAAAAGAAATTCAAAAAGAATAGAATTTCCACTCTAGTATACAGCAACTGATAAGTATTGGAAGTATTGGGATTTTTTTTTAATAGACGTAATTTCAAAATCTGTTTCACTTTATGGCACCAGTGGAATTTAAAGAAAATGCTTTCCAGTGGAATACCCCTTTAACTTTCTGGCACAAGTAGATTTTTTTCCCAAAAATGTCCTTTACATCCTGGGTCAGTAGCCCAGTTCCAGCTATACATTCTTGCTTAGTTGATCTACATGAATTAATGCTAACTCACTAAACCTAAACTGGCAAAAGCTGATCTTTTGGTTGTGGTCAGTACCTATTGCCTAACAACAAAATGGAAACTCACCCTCCTCATGCCACTTGTGACACTTTATTCCTTTCCTTGATCAACCCATGTGCCAATTAATCCTCACCTTGATTCCCCACTGTGCCACTTGATGCTCTCCCTTGATCCCAAACTGTGCCACTTTATCCCCCCCTTGATCTCCTTCCTTGTCACTAAATTCCCCCCTTGATCCCACTTGTGTCACTTTACCCCCCCCCCCCCTTAATCTCACTGTGCCACTTCATTGTGTCTCCTTGCTTCCTCTTGTGCCACTTCATTACCCTCCTTTTTAATCCCCCCATTCCATTTAATTATCCCCCTTGATCTCCCCCCTCTGTAATTTCATTAAAATCCCCCACCACCATCACCACTAAGACCACCCTTTATGCCTCGCTGTGCCATTTCACAAAATTAAGATTTTGATTTTTCTCCTTCACCTGCTATTCCTGTGAAAAACCTTAAGGGTTAATACACTTTCTGAATGTCATTTTGAATACTTTGGGGGGGGGGGGGGGTGCAGTTTTTATAATGGGGTCATTTATGGGGTATTTCTAATATGAAGAACCCTCAAATCCACTTCAAAACTGAACTGGTCCTCTGATGTCTTCTAAAATTAAAAACCTGTCAACTTCATGATGCAAATAAAGTAGACATATTGTATATGTGAATCAATATATAATTTATTTGGAATATCCATTTTCCTTACAAGCAGAGAGTTTCAAAGTTGGAAAAATGCCAAATTTTCAACATTTTCATGAAATTTGGGGATTTTTCACCAAGAAAGGATGCAAGTACTGGTGAAAATTTACCACTGTGTTAAAGTAGAATATGTCAAGCAAAAAGTATCTCGGGATCAGAATAATCAGTAAAAGCATCCGAGAGTTATGAATGCATAAAGTTACAGTGGTCAGAATTGCAAAAAAGGGCTCAGTCCTTAAGGTGAAAAAGGGTTCAGTCCTTAACCCCTTGGGGACGGAGCCCATTATAACCCTAAGGATGGGACAATTTTTTGCAAATCTGACCACTGTCACTTTAAGCATTAATAACTCTGGGATGCTTTTACTTATAAATTTGATTCCGAGACTGTTTTTCATGACATATTCTACTTTATGGTAGTGGTAAATTTTTATCGAAACTTGCATCATTTCTTGGTGAAAAATTCCAAAATTTGATGAAAAATTAGAAAATTTAGCATTTTTCTGAATTTGAAGCTCTCTGCTTGTAAGGAAAATGGACATTCCAAATAAATTATATATTGATTCACAAATACAATATGTCTACTTTATATTTGCATCATAAAGTTGACATGTTTTTACTTTTGGAAGACATCAGAGTTCAGCAGCAATTTTCCAATTTTTCACAAAATTTTCAAAATCGAAATTTTTCAGGGACCAGTTCAGGTTTGAAGTGGATTTGAAGGGCCTTCCTATTAGAAATACCCCACAAATGACCCAATTATAAAAACTGCACCCCTCAAAGTATTTAAAATGACATTCAGTAAGTTTGTTAACCCTTTAGGTGTTTCACAGGAATAGCAGCAAAGTGAAGGAGAAAATTCAAAATCTTAATCTTTTACACTCGCATGTTCTTGTAGACCCAGTTTTAGAATTTTTACAAGTGGTAATAGGACAAAAAGCCTCCAAAAATTTGTAACCCAATTTCTCTCGAGTAAGGAAATACCTCATGTGTGTATGTCAAGTGTTCGGCTGGCGCAGTAGAGGGCTCAGAAGTGAAGGAGCAACAATGGGATTTTGGAGAGTGAATTTTGCTGAAATGGTTTTTGGGGGGCATGTCGCATTTAGGAAGCCCCTATGGTGCCAGAACAGCAGAAAACCCCACATGGCATACCGTTTTGGAAACGACAACCCTCAAGGCACGTAACAAGGGGTCCAGTGAGCCTTAACACCACGTAGGTGTTTGACGACTTTTCGTTAAAATCGGATGTGTAAATGAAAAAAAAATTTTTTCACTAAAGTGCAGTTTCTTCCCCAAATTTACAATTTTTACAAAGGGTTATGGGAGAGAATGCCCCCCAAAATTTGTAACCCCATCTCTACTAAGTATGGAAATACCCCATGTTAGGACTTAAAATGCTCTGCGGGCGAAATACAATGCTCAGAAGAGGAGGAGCGCCATTGAGCTTTTGGAAAGAGAATTCGTTTGGAATGGTAGTCAGGGGCCATATGCGTTTACCAAGCTCCCTGTGGTGCCAGAACAGTGGACCCCCCACATGTGACCCCCTTTTGGAAACTACACCCCTCACAGAATTTAATAAGGGGTGCAGTGAATATTTACACCCCACTGGCGTTTAACAGATCTTTGGAACAGTGGACTGTGCAAATTAAAAATAAAATTTTTCATTTTCACGGACCACTGTTCCAAAAATCTGTCAGACACATGTGAGGCGTAAATGCTCACAGTATCCCTTATTACATTATACCAGGGGTGTAGTTTCCAAAATGGGGTCACATGTGGGGGGGGGTCCATTGTTCTGGCCCTATGGGGGCTTTGTAAACTCGTGGCCTTCAATTCCGGACACATTTTCTCTTCAAAATCCCAATGGCGCTCCTTCTCTTCTGAGCATTGTAGTGCGCCCGCCGAGCACTTTACATCCACATATGGGGTATGTTCTTACTCAAAAGAAATGGGGTTACAAATTTTGGGGGGCTTTTTTTCCTATTTTCCCTTGTGAAAATGAAAAATTTAGGGTAACACCAGCATTTTAGTGAAAACATTTTTTTTTTTCATTTTCCCATCCAACTTTAATGAAAATTCATCAAACACCTGTGGGGAGTAAATGCTCACTATAACCCTTGTTACGTTCCGTGGGGGGTGTAGTTTCCAAAATGGGGTCACATGTGGGTATTTATGTTTTTGCGTTTATGTCAGAACCACTGTAAAATCAGCCACCCCTGTGCAAATCCCCAATTTAGGCCTCAAATGTACATGGTGCGCTCTCACTCCTGAGCCTTGTTGTGCACCCGCAGAGCGTTTTACGCCCAAATATGGGGTATTTCCGTACTCCGGAGAAATTGCGTTACTAATTTTGGGGGGCTTTTTTTTCCTTTTACTGCTTGTGAAAATAAAAAGTATGGGGCAACACCAACATGTTAGTGTAAACATTTTTTTTTTTTACACTAACAGGCTGGTGTAACCCCCAACTTTTCCTTTTCATAAGGGGTAAAAGGAGAAAAAGCCCCCCAAAATTTGTAGTGCAATTTCTTCCGATTACGGAAATACCCCATATGTGGCCCTAAACTGTTTCCTTGAAATACGACAGGGCTCTGAAGTGAGAGAGCGCCATGCGCATTTGAGGACTAAATTGGGAATTGCATAGGGGTGGACATAGGGGTATTCTATGCCAGTGATTCCCAAACAGGGTGCCTCCAGCTGTTGCTTAACTCCTAGTATGCCTGAACAGTCAGTGGCTGTCCAGAAATGCTGGAAGTTGTTTTTTTGCAACAGCTGGAGGCTCCATTTTAGAAACCCTGCCGTACAATACGTTTTTCATTTTTATTGGGGGGGGGGGGGGGGACAGTGTAAGGGGGTGTATATGTAGTGTTTTACTCTTTATTATGTGTTAGTGTAGTGTTTTTAGAGTACATTCGCACTGGCGCGTTACGTTGAGTTTCCCGCTAGGAGTATGCGCTGCGGCAAAAAATTTGCTGCAGACCAAACTTGAAGCAGGAAACTTACTGTAAACCTGCCCGTGTGAATGTACCCTGTACATTCACATGGGGGGACAAACCTCCAGCTGTTTTAAAACCACAACCCCCAGCATGCACTTACAGTGCATGCTATGAGTTGTACTTTTGCAACAGCTGGAGGCACACTGGTTGGAAAACCTTCAGTTAGGTTCTGTTACCTAGCAGTATTTTCCAACCAGTGTGCCTCCAGCTGTTGCAAAACTACAACTCCCAGCATGTACTAATCGCCGAAGGGCATGCTAGGAGATGTAGTTATGTAACAGCTGGAGGTTACGCAACTACAACTCCCAGCATGGTGAGACAGCTGTTTGCTGTTTCAGCATGCTGGGATTTGCAGTTTTGCAACATCTGGAGGGCTACAGTTTATAGACCACTGCCCAGTGATTTCCAAACTGTGACCCTTCAGATGTTGCAAAACTACAAATCCCAGCATGTCCAGACAGCAAAGAGCTCTTTGAGCATGCTAGGAGTTGTAGTTTTGCAAGATCTGGAGGGATACAGTTTAGAGACCACTATATAGTGGTCTCAAACTGCAGCCCTCCAGCTGTTGCCAAACTACATATTCCAGCATGCCCAAACAGCAAACAGCTGTCTGGGCATGCTGGGAGTTGTAGTTTTGCAACATCTGGAGGGCTACAGTCTCAGACTGTAGCCCTCCAGATGTTGCTAGGCAACTTACCGGCTTCCATAGGATCCAGGGAACCGTCCTCTTCTGCCGCACGCGCTGATCTCCGTCGCCGCCCGCACCCTCCGGAGGGGTAAGTGGACCTCCGGCGTTCGGTCCTCGTAGTTTTCCCCTTCCTGCCCCGCCTATTGCGGGTGGGCAGGACGGGGAAAACGAAAGTAAACCCCTCCGCCCCCGATCTGCTATTGGTGGTCGTGTCTAGACCACCAATAGCAGAGATAGGAGGGGTGGCACCCCTGCCACCTCACTCCTATCGCTGTAGGGGGATCGTAGTTGTCTTAGACAACCGCGATCCCCCTTCTATTCCGGGTCACCATAGACCCGTAATGATCCGGAATCGGCGCAAATCGCAAGTGGGAATTCACTTGCGATTTGCGCCAATCGCCGACATGGGGGGGGTCTAGTGACCCCCCCTGGGCATTTGCACGGGGTGCCTGTTGATAGATATCAGCAGCCACACCAGTCCGGTCCCCGCCCGGCGGGGACCGAAATTCCCATGGGCGTATGGATACGCCCTTCGTCCTTAAGTACCAGGACGCAAGGGCGTATGCATACGCCCTTCGTCCCTAACAGGTTAAAGGAAAACTGTCATTTGTTTTGTCCCGCACTATCCACAGGTACTGGTGGATATTGCGACAGACGCTGATTAAAATGAGCCCTACATTGTCTGGATCTGCGCTGACGTTCTCCCGCAATTGTAGTTTTATTATCTGTTTAAATCTTCCTGTAACTGGCACGGGCGGGGCTTCGGTGCTTTACTGGCACTGACGTCAGCGCCGCTTATGAATATTCTGCCCCCCTCCCCCCCAGTTAGGAGCAGCAAAGAGAGGGAGAACTGGAGGGAGGGAGGGGGGGGGGGATGAAGATCGGAACAAGGTAGGGCTCATTTTAATCAGCGTATATATATATATATATATATATATATATATTTATGGTCAGGGCCTTTCAGTGCGTATGGAACGTACGCCTACCTAACCTAACATACCATGATAACTATAACCCTATTTCCTATCCTGTAACAAGAATACCGGACATAACCTACCTTATCTAATCTGCGGCAGAGGTGTGCCCGTGCCGCCGTCGGGGGGGTACACCTTAAGTGGGCATACCCTGAATGAGGCTGAAGGAAGACCTGAAAAAAGAGGGAGGGCTGATGGGTGGGACAGCGTGACGTCCAACGTGCACCTGAACCTGCACGTGCTGGTATTTATACCACCCAGGCCCCTCCCATAAACCCAGGTTGTCATTCAACCTTTCACTTATGGTCAGGGCCTTTCAGTGCGTATGGAACGTACGCCTACCTAACCTAACATACCATGATAACTATAACCCTATTTCCTATCCTGTAACAAGAATACCGGACATAACCTACCTTATCTAATCTGCGGCAGAGGTGTGCCCGTGCCGCCGTCGGGGGGTACACCTTAAGTGGGCAAAAAACAGCATGCCTAGGGGAGTGGTATAATATGCCCTTGTGATACCAGAGCCTGAGCTGCCGACCCAGCCTTCAGGCCATGTTCCCAACCCCCTCAGCGAATATCCGATATTACTGCGGACATCCCTATAATGACTTCTACCTCACCAGAAGCCCTAGCTACCATCTAGACACCATGTGCATATTCGCCACCTGAACTTGCTGAATGGACTGACCAACCAGCTCCCTATCCTACTGTACCACATGACCCACTATCCGTAAACCTAGTATGTAGTTTCCAGGATTATGGCCAAAACCTGACAACCGTAGGGAGCCCTGGCGCAGAAATCCAGGGGAAGGACCAGCCGGGCACCGAGACGGCAGTGGGCCCCGCCCCCCCGCACACCATGTGACCCGGCGGCACCGCTCTGGTGAGCGGGGTGGGGGGGCAGGGGGGGGGGGTAAACCGATCTTGCCACTCGGCCACGGGTGGCGGGAACCCCGGTAAAACTCCCAGGCAAGGGATTCGGGCCCACCCGCAGAGGTCAGAATCTCCTCCGCCGCTCCGGCGACCCAATAGCCGCCAAGGCCCCTCCCCATGCACCGTCCAGCAGAGTTAAAACGGCAAGGGGGGGGGGGAGGGGTCCAGGGGCCACCGCAAAGAGAGCGGAGGAGAGTTCGGGACGGGGGAATCGGGGACGGAATACGGGAACCCGGTGCGTAGGTGGGAACATAATAAAAAGACTGGAGGTGCTGAAACCGTGGCTGGGGCTGACCGAGGGCGCCCTCCGTGCTCCGGCTTACCTCCGGCGAGTGGGCTGCCGCGGATGTCGGCACGCCGGCCGGCCCCGGCCGCTTACCATTACCCTGAAAACCGTGACTCCTGTGCATCAGCTGACTGGCGTGTCAGCTGATCCCCTACAGCGTGACGTCCAACGTGCACCTGAACCTGCACGTGCTGGTATTTATACCACCTAGGCCCCTCCCATAAACCCAGGTTGTCATTCAACCTTTCACATTATATATATATATATATATATATATATATATATATATATATTGTAAGGGATTAGGTAACGGGGATAACGTCTCCTGGGTAGACAGGCACAGTTTTGCAGTAACACTGTAGAAATTGCAGTCCAAACAGCAGGGAATTCGTTTAACGGACCTCAGCCAGTTTTATTGACAGGTTGAGGTACAGAACATAAAATATAAAAAACAAAATCCTAAGCCTGTCCGGCTCTAACTAACAACAGGAAACCTCACTAATACCGGGCACCAAACAATATAGCAAAGTCCATACCACTTGTAGTGCTCTCACAGGCTCCATGCAGATAACCTGTTCCCAGGCTGAGAGAGAGATGTGTCTGCATTCTCAGCCTTATATCAGGCCAGCACACCTGAGGAGGGATTACCTGACAGCCCAAAACCCGGACTGTCCGGATGGAGTGGGGGCCCACCCTTCTCTCCCCACTCCAGCAACACAGGCCCTAAAAACACACAGGTTTTATACAAACCCAAATTGCATAGACCTCTGCTGAACATTTCCCTGGTTGCTTTAAATTACATAAGTGAGGAACCTCGGGCACACATAGACCCCGTCCACTACTTCTTCAGACACTCTGTCACAATATATATATATTATTATTACTATTTTTTATTTTTTTGATAGATCCGGCCATGGATCCCGCTGAGGTCCCTATGCCTTATATCTCTGATATCACCACGGTGGTCGCCCAGCAATCCCGACAGATCGCCCATCTAACCCACCAGCTGTCGGAAGTGTCCACCATTGTGCAGAAACTTCAGTCGCAACTTCTGCAGCAATCATCTCCTCCGCCAGCTCCTGCACCCCTTCCGCAGCGAGTGGCCACTCCTAGCCTCCGCCTGTCCTTGCCGGACAAATTTAATGGGGACTCTAAGTTTTGCCGTGGCTTTCTTTCGCAATGTTCCCTGCATTTGGAAATGATGTCGGATCAGTTTCCTACTGAAAGGTCTAAGGTGGCTTTCGTAGTCAGCCTTCTGTCTGGAAAAGCCCTGTCATGGGCCACACCGCTCTGGGACCGCAATGACCCCGTCACTGCCTCTGTACACTCCTTCTTCTCGGAAATTCGAAGTGTCTTTGAGGAACCTGCCCGAGCCTCTTCTGCTGAGACTGCCCTGCTGAACCTGGTCCAGGGTAATTCTTCCGTTGGCGAGTACGCCATACAATTCCGTACTCTTGCTTCTGAACTTTCCTGGAATAATGAGGCCCTCTGCGCGACCTTTAAAAAAGGCCTATCCAGCAACATTAAAGATGTTCTGGCCGCACGAGATACTCCTACCAACCTGCATGAACTCATTCATCTAGCCACTCGCATTGACATGCGTTTTTCTGAGAGGCATCAAGAGCTCCGCCAGGAAAAAGACTTAGATCTCTGGACACCTCTCCCACAGTCTCCATTGCAATCTGCGCCTAGGCCTCCCGCCGAGGAGGCCATGCAAGTGGATCGGTCTCGCCTGACCCTGGAAGAGAGGAATCGCCGTAAGGAAGAGAATCTTTGTCTGTACTGTGCCAGTACCGAACATTTTTTGGTGGATTGCCCCATCCGTCCTCCACGTCTGGGAAACGCACGCTCGCACCCAGCTCTCGTGGGTGTGGCGTCTCTTGATGCTAAGTCGGCTTCTCCACGTCTCACGGTGCCTGTACGGATTTCTTCTTCAGCCAGCTCTTCCCTCTCAGCCGTGGCCTGCCTGGACTCTGGTGCCTCTGGGAATTTTATTCGGGAGTCCTTGGTGAATAAATTCCGCATCCCGGTGACCCGTCTTGTCAAGCCACTCCACATTTCCGCAGTCAACGGAGCCAGGTTGGATTGCACCGTGCGTTTCCGCACGAAGCCCCTCCTAATGTGCATCGGACCTCATCATGAGAAAGTTGAGTTTTTGGTCCTCTCCAATTGCACTTCTGAAGTTCTCCTTGGACTACCCTGGCTTCAACACCATTCCCCAACCCTGGATTGGTCCACAGGGGAGATCAAGAGCTGGGGTACCTCTTGCTTCAAGGACTGCCTTAAACCGGTTACCAGTACTCCCTGCCGTGACCCTGTGGTTCCTCCTGTATCCGGTCTCCCTAAGGTCGTTATGGACTCTGCCCGCCTTAAGAAGTGCCTCTCCCCCCCTCCCAGTCCAGTCAGGCAAGCCTCGGTGCCTCCTCATGGCCCTCGTCCTGGTGTCACACTGCCCCGTGCCAGGCCTCGCCCTCTGCCCTCCCTCCCCATTCCCACTCCTGCTGTACTGCCTGCCGTTGAGGAATCCCTCCATCCTTTCCCGGTGTCCTCATCCCAGGGGAGGCAGTTACCAGACAAAGAGAAGGGGAGACCTAAGGGGGGGGGTACTGTTACGCCTAGCGCTCCGGGTCCCCGCTCCTCCCCGGAGCGCGTACGGCGTCTCTCTCTCCGCAGCGCCCCGGTCGGTCCCGGGAGCGCTGCACTGTCATGGCCGTCGGGGATGCGATTCGCACAGCGGGACGCGCCCGCTCGCGAATCGCATCCCAGGTCACTTACCCGTTCCCGTCCCCTGCTGTCATGTGCTGGCGCGCGCGGCTCCGCTCTCTAGGGCGCGCGCGCGCCAGCTCCCTGAGACTTAAAGGGCCAGTGCACCAATGATTGGTGCCTGGCCCAATTAGCTTAATTGGCTTCCATCTGCTCCCTGCCTTTATCTGACCTCCTCCCATGCACTCCCTTGCCGGATCTTGTTGCCTTGTGCCAGTGAAAGCGTTTTGTGTGTCCAAAGCCTGTGTACCAGTACTTCTGCTATCACCCTGACTACGAACCTTGCCGCCTGCCTCCGACCTTCTGCTACGTCCGACCTTGCTTCTGTCTACTCCCTTGTACCGCGCCTATCTTCAGCAGCCAGAGAGGTTGAGCCGTTGCTAGTGGATACGACCTGGTCACTACCGCCGCAGCAAGTCCATCCCGCTTTGCGGCGGGCTCTGGTGAAAACCAGTAGTGACTTAGAACCGGTCCACTAGCACGGTCCACGCCAATCCCTCTCTGGCACAGAGGATCCACCTCCTGCCAGCCGGCATCGTGACACACATGGCTGATCAACTAGCTGAGGAATGACATATAAAGAGACCTTATTGAACTGGTGATACTTCCTGGTGTTGACACAATGTATTAAACAATAAATAAATAAATGTCTCACTTCATCTTATTCTACACATCTTATTCCATCATCACAAAAATCCATCATCTGCAGAAAGTAAACCATGTAAATGGGCCTAAAATATTATTATCCTAATCTATTCTGGAACCTGGAAAAAACAGCCTCCTAATAAACAACCCTGTGTGAAGCACCTTCCGCAGGGAGCAGAGGTGTGACTGCTAACACAGTTTACTTAGGCTATTTATACTGGACATTAATCAGCATTGTAATATCCCGGGCACTCAGGAGATTTATGTCTCCGCTTTAATCTCATTGCTCTACAGGTATCCCCAGGCAGTTTATTTCCTACCCAGCCAGCTTGCCGAAGGAGTACAGCAAGAAAATTGACTTTTATTTACACAACAAGCTGTTTAACATTAAGCAAATATGTATTTCCATATTGAAAATGTCTTGGAAATCATTAAGATAGAAACACGCTGTACAGACAGCACCTTTCAGATTCATTCATTGAAAAGCAATGTAAAGCTCTGAATCTGATCCACCAAGGTATCAATCATTACAATTCAATGAGTAAAGTCTACTGACATACATTAAAAATGTTCTCTGACTGAACAAACTTTAAGCCTTAAGGGTGCTTTATAAGGGAGTAATTCATTTTGCTCCCTAGCTGTTAAGTTACACAGATGAGTGACTAATGGGAAAATACCGCACACCAACTACACTGCAAAGTCATTTCTTATCTGAAAGAGGCTGAGAGAACAAAATAGCATTTTAGCCATTTAGTTTTCCTCATCAGTTTCCAGCCTATAACATAAATTGGGGTAAAGGCTGGGTTCACATCTTCCATTAGGAGCCTCCAATGTTGATTCCATCAAATATACCAGAAAAAAATATTTGGAGTAACAAATAAAAACTGTATAATTCAGACAGTTCCTAGACAGATTAAAGGAAAGGGGTACTCTGCCCCTAGACATCCTATCCCCTATCCAAAGAGGTCCTGCCTGTAGGGTCCCCTGCGATCTCCATTCTGCACCCGGCATTTGTTTAGAACATCGGGTTCAGTGCCGGAGGCTCATGACGTCTCAGCCATGCCCAATCAATGCAAGTCTATCAGAGGGGGCGTGACAGCCGTCACTCCCCCTCCCATAGACTTGCATAGAGGGGGCATGACCGTGACGTCATGAGCCTCTCCCCGGCATCACCAGTCATCCGGTACGGAGCAAAGTCTTCTCCGTGCACCTGGGGTGCTACAGCTGAGATCAAAGGGGTCCTTTGCGGTGGGACCCCCTGAATCAGACATCTTATCCCCTATCCTTTGGATAGGGGATAAGATGCCTAGGGGCGGAGTACCCCTTTAAGAATGCACCAGGCTACTTAAAAATATCATGCATCTTTAACCTGTAGTTTAAAGGTGTTATCCAGGAATAAAAACACAGCACCACACCTGTCCTCAATTTGTGTGTGGTATTACAACTCAGCTCCATACACTTCAATGGACCTGAGTTGCAACACGACACACAACCTGAGGACAGGTGTGGTGCTGTTTTTGGAAGAACTCAGTTATTCAAATCCTGAATAACCTCTATAACCCTATATAATGCAAGGCTAGTATTTAGCACACCAGGGTGTAGATTTACACTCTGCAGTGTGTACAGTCTACAAAGCGAGTGCAGGAGTTAGCTGATAGCAGCGAACATCAGCGGTTATATGGATGTACACCATTAACCCTTTAGTTGCCGTGATTGATACTGATCACGGCATCTAAAACATAAGCGGGTTTAGTAACAATCATCGGACCACTCGCAATATGATTGTGGGGGTCGAGATGGTGGCCGGAGCTCCCTCACCTGCTTTTTCCTGCTCTTGCTGGATCCACTTGTATGGTCTACCTTCTGGCAGGCTGTAAGTAAGTGGATTGCTGCTATGCCAATGCCTGGCACTGAACAGTTATAGCAATCAAGTGATTGCTGTTAATAGCCCCCTGTGAGGTTTTAAAAATGTCAGTAATAAAAAATGTTTTTTTAAATGTGAAGCCTTTTCACCGTAATAAAAATGTAATCACCCCCCTCACGTTTTGCCAAATATATATATATTTTTGCAAATAGATATATTTGATATTAACGCTCTTGCTCATATGATATACGGTGTCACAAAGGTGTCATCAATGAAAACTGCAGATCACTGTACAAAAAATTAGCCGTCATACAGTGCACGAATACAATAAAATAAGAAAGTAATAAGAAAGTTACAGAGATATTTATCAGAATTAGGAAATTTTAATCATACATACTCAAAAAAAAATAATACTTTTTTTCAACCTCTTAATGACGCAGCAATTTTTCCTTTTTAGGTTTTCATTTTTTCCTTCTCGCCTTTTAAATTCTATAACATTCAACCAATTTTCCATCAACAGACCAACTGTACTTACATGTTATCTTTATTAGTGGGTTTATTTGATTGCAACAATACACAATTCATATAGTTTTTTGATTTATTTTATTACTAAAAAATGCTTAACATTTTTCTTTTCTGACCCCTATAACTCTTGTATTTTTTTGTACATGGAGCTTTATGGGGACTAATTTATAGTGGGATTTTTTAGCATATTTTTTTTACATCTACGCTATTGACCGTGCAGTTTCATTAACCCCTTAAGGACACAGCCCATTTTAGCCTTAAGGACCAGGCCGATTTTATTTTAGCATTTTAGTTTTTTCCTCCTCGCCTTCTAAAAATCATAACTCTATTATATTTCCATCTACAGATGAGTATAAGGGTTTTTTTTTTTTTGCACGACTAGTTGTCCTTTGTAATGTAATCACTCATTTTAACATAAAATGTATGGCGCAACAAAATACTATTTGTGTGGGGAAATTTTAATGACATTTTGCTAATTTTGGAAGGTTTCTTTTTCACACTGTACAACTTACAGTAAAAATTACATGTTTTCTTTATTCTGTGGGTCAATACAATTAAAATGATACCCATGATTACATACTTTTCTATTATTGTAACACTTTAAAAAGAATCTCAAACTTTTTAACCAAATTAGTACGACCTATAACTTTTTCATTTTTCCGTATAAGTGGCGGTATGAGGGCTAATTTTTGGTGCCTTGATCTGTAATTTTTATTGATACCACATTTGTGTAGATGTAAAACGCAGTCAACATAGACTAAAAGGTTTCTGAGTAGGTGAAATACAATAAATCAACAATAAATAACAAGTTAAACAAATAACAGACAGTTAGAGAATTATCTCGATATCACATATCATGCGTGGAACGCCTAATTCGCCTCTTAGGCGTTCATAGTGACGGGAAGGGAAATACAAAGAAAAAAGGGGGGGAGGGGAGAGGTGATCGACATGTCCATGAGCATGGTCTGATAAGATGGAGAGAATATCATGCATTGGTGAAAGGAGGATAGTGTGCATCAATGGCAGTGAAACAGTAGATGCCGTAATGAACGATTACCTATGCGGGATGTGTGTACAATGGATGAGTGAATAAATACCAATCAGATTTGACTTATTTACTTGTGGAGTTGCCAAATGATGACTGTAGCCAAGGATTCCATATAAGCAGGAATTTACCATGTGTTCTTTGTATGGGATCAATAACACTGTATTTTGATGGTTCTGACATTTGCGTAAGCGAAAATACCATATATGTTTGTAATTTTTTTTTTTTACACTTATGGGGTAAAATGGGAAAAAGGGATGATGTACATTTAAATTTTTTTTATATTTATTAAATTTTTTTCCTTTTTTTTAATACTTTTTTTTGTCCCCATTGCTAATACTGTTCAGTGCTATGCATTTTACCGACCGCACTGTATTGATCATGGCACCTGAAAGGTTAGTGGCGGACATCAGCACGATCGCTGATTTCTGCCACTACCGGCGGGTCCCTGGCTGCTGATAGCAGCCAGGACCTGCTGCGCATGACACGAGCACCACTCCAGTGCTCACGGTCATGTACAGGACGTAAATGTACGTCCTGGTGCATTAACCCCTTAATGACCACGGACGTAAATGTACATCCTGGTTTGGCGGGACTTCGCGCACCCGGACGTACATTTACGTCCTGTGTATGACCACGAGCATCGGAAGGCTGCTAGCAGCTGGGGACCCACCGATAATGGCCGACATCCGCGATCGCGTGCCAATGTCCGCCATTAACCCCTCAAATGCCGTGATCAATACAGATATCCGATCATCCAGCATGGCACCCGGAGGTCACCTCACCTGGCTCCGGCCGTCCCCTGGGGACTTCTGCTCTGGTCTGAGATCGAGCAGACCAGAGCAGAAGATCACCGATAATACTGAGCAGTGCTGTGTCCTATACATAGCACTGCACAGTATTAGCAATCAAATGATTGCTATAGATAGTCCCCTATGAGGACTATTAAAGTGTAAAAGTGAAAGTAAAAAGGGAAGAAAAAAAAAGGAAAAACATGTGAAAAATCCCCTCCGCCAATAAAAATGTAAAATGTCCTTTTTTCCCATTTTACCCCCATAAAGTGTAAAAAAAAATAATGAATACACATATTTGGTATCACTGCATGCGTAAATGTCCAAACTATTAAAATATAATGTTATTGATCCCGTACAGTAAACGGCGTGAACCTAAAAATTGCTACTTTTTGTAACATTTTATTCAATAAAAAAATAATAAAAAAATTAATAAAAGTTTTATAAACACAAATGTTGTATCAATAAAAAGTGCTTATCATGGTGCAAAAAATGAGCCCATATACCGCCGCTTTTACAGAAAAATGAAAAAGTTATAGGTCGTCAAAATAGAAGGATTTTAAACATACTAATTTGGTTAAAAAGTTTGCGATTTTTTTTAAGCGCAACAATAATAGCAAAGTATATAATCATGGGTATCATTTTAATTGCATTGACCCACAGAATAAAGAATACATGTCATTTTTACCGTAAATTGTACGGCGTGAAAACAAAACCTTCCAAAATTTGCTAAATTGTGGTTTTCTTTTTAATTTGCCCACACAAATAGATTGTTTTTTGTTGCGCCATACATTTTATGGTAAAATGAGTGATGTCATTACGCAGGACAACTGGTCACGCAAAATACAAGCCCTCATACTAGTCTGTGGATTAAAATATAAAAGAGTTACGATTTTTTGAATACGAGGAGGAAAAAACAAAAATGCAAAAATAAAATTGGCCTGGTCCTTAAGGTCAAAATGGGCTTGCACATTTTCGTCCTATGTTGCTAAGGGGTTAAGATTCTATTTTAATAGTTGACAGTATTTTATCTTAAAATGAAAAAAGAGGGGTGATACAAACTTTATAAGGGGGTATTTACATTTATTCATAATTATTTTTATTTAGTTTGTTGTCATTTGCAGTCGCTAGCTTGCTAACGCTGGTCACAGCATTGATCAGTGTTATTGATGCTCTTTTTCACCAGCATGCCAAAGCAGCGCAGTAAAGCAAAAAAAAAAATATTGGATGGAGGCAGGTAGATACCTCCGACCATCATGTCAGCTTGTCGGGCTATTAGCTTCAGCCCCTGGCTATCGATTTTAATGATGTTCCCCCTCCCTCACGGCATACCCATAGGCTCTGGGAAGGGAATAGGTTAAAAACATGACAATAATTGAAAATGTAAACATGAGTATCGGTTGAAGCAAATGACCTACAGAATAAAGATGACCTGTCAGTTCTACCTTAAGGTGCGTAAAAGTGAACCCATGATTGCAGTTTTTATACTGAGTTTTTTGTTGCTGTTTTTTTTTTAATGTATTTTTATTTTTTATTTTTTTATAAGTTAATATATGTGTTTTTCTGGTGTTTTATCTTCTGCATTTTTTGCATAATTTCTAATTACAGGTCATGTGATTCCTTTTTCATGTGACTTAGGGTTTTCTATTGAAGAATTGGACATTGACACATGGCATTTTTTCTGCCTTTAGAACTCTATGGGTGAAAAAACGCCATGCCCAGAGCATGCTATGATTCTTAGAAACTGGAGTTAAGCTTATGGGTAAAAAAAAGCCCCAAAAAATCTTCATGTGGACATGGCATTTCATATTTCCATATTGATTCCTAACAAATATCTGGCTGCAGCATTTTTGGCCCCAAAAAAATTTCATGCAGCAAGTATGGCTTTTTAAATTTTTTATTTTTTTTTCAAAGAAGCAGCTGCGTCTGTTTCATACTTCAGCTTGTACTTGGCTTAATTTTTGCCACTTTTAAAGGAAAACTGACAGCAGGGTAACCAGCACTAACTTGAATACCCAAGTTTTTAACCAAGTGCATGTGACCCTGTTTTTAAATGCTTCTTATTGGGTAAAAATCGGTGCAGCCTTTCTGGGGAAATTAATCTTTTTGCTAATGTGGCAATTTATTCTTATGTGCAATGGAGGCAGGCTGTTGCTGTATGTGCAATGGTTTCTCCGGCCTACTCTGACCGATAACCCTGCCCAGGGCTCGAGTCCTGAAGGAACGCAGAGGAATGCCTTCCCTGTTACATTAGTCCTGCAGGACCGACCTCTGTTCTTACCATCCATCGGCAATCCAATCATCCAGCACGGCAGCCGGAGGTCCCCTCACCTGCCTCCGCTGCCTTCCTAGCGTCTTCTGCTCTGATCTGCCTTCCCGCAAACCAGAGCAGAAGATGACCGATAACACTGATCAGTTCTATGTCCTATACATAGCACTGAACAGTATTAGCAATCGAATGATTGCTAAAAAAAAATAGTCCCCTATGGGTACTATTAAAGTGTAAAAATAAAAGTAAAAAAAAAAGTTTTAAATTATTATTTTTCTAAATGTGAAAAAAAAACCTCTCCCAATAAAAACGTAAATTGTCCCATTTTCCCTATTTCACCCCCAATAAGTGTTAAAAAAAATATTTTATATACATATTTGGTATCCCCGCGTGCGTAACTATCTGAACTATTAAAATAAAATGTTAATGATACCGTACAGTGAACAGTGTAAACGTAAAAAAAAAAAAGTCCAAATATGGATTCAAGAAAAAGTACAAATCATGGCACAAAAAATGATTCCTCATACCCCTGCTTATACGGAAAAATGAAAAAGTTATAGGTCTTCAAAATAGGGGGATTTTAAACATACTAATTTGGCAAAAAAGTTTACGTTTTTTTTAGCGCAACAGTAATAGAAAAGTATGTTATCATGGGTATCATTTTAATCGTATTGAACCAAAGAATAAATAACACATGTAATTTTTACCGTTAATTGTACGGCGTGAAAACAAAACCTTCCAAAATTAGCAAAATTGCGGTTTTCTTTTTAATTTCCCCACACAAATACTATTTTTTTGGTTGCGCCATACATTTTATGGTAAAGTGAGTGATGGCATCACAACGGACAACTGGCCGCGCAAAGCCCTCATACTAGTCTGTGGATGAAAATTTTAAAGAGTTATGATTTTTTGAAGGCGAGGAGGAAAAAAGAAAACGTAAAAATAAAATTGTCTGAGTCCTTAAGGCCCAAATGGGCTGAGTCCTTAAGGGGTTAAAGGCATATGACAAATTATGTACATTACAATATATAACATGGATGTTAAACACTAGACAGGGAATATAGGAACAGGGGGCCCAGGGGTTACGGAATGGAGTCTGCCTGACAGGGCAGCAAGGGTACAGGGGTGCAACTCCTATACTGGGCCACCACAGACCTCAGCCAGTACACCACAGTATGTGTTGGCAACCCTTTTTATATAGTCTAAGCATAAGTTTAAATGGTGATGTGAACAGCTCCCTAGTAGGATAACACAGAGGGTTAAAGGGGTACTCCGGTACCACAGTTTTATGGTTATCTAGCGTGCTGTAGCGAGTTTAGCACTTTTGTAATTCACATGTTATACATCTGTCCACAGCATATATGTTTTTTACTGACCTCTTTAACTCTGTGACGGAAGTTCAGTAGTTTCTCTTGTTGCTTTTGACTGTTGCCCTCACCTGCGGCCATGTTTGTTCACTGTTGTGGACAAGACGTCAGTGCTGCAGGCGTTGCTGTCTTTTCTTCTCCTGCAATGGTTTCGCCCCTTTTCCACACCCCTGTAATGAATATTCATTGAATTGTTGGGGAGGATGGATGTCTCCTCCCACTATCAGCCAGCCCTGCGCCTGGCTCACAATGTACGTAACCCCTTCCCCGTCATTAGGACCGTGCGCCTACGGGGGGAATCAGGGGTATTGGCTATCATGATTCCCCCTGCTGGTGTACTGTCAGCTTCTCACCTGCTGTCCCCACAGCAGGGAATGAATTGTCAGCCGCAGCGAGCTGTCCCCACATTAGGGAACTAAGCATATGCGACCCGCGGGCGCCACTCTGCTTCCTGCCCTTCCACCCCCTCTCACCCCCCCAAAGCAATGTCCCTGCAAGGGTTAAAGGACATCTGTTCTGCAAAGTTTTACATATTCCTGTGCTCGGCTGCAAAAATAAACAAAATAAACTTTGAATTTCCTTCCTGCATTCCTCCGTTGCTACGGTAATGGCCTCATGGTCACAGGAACATCACATAGCCGTCAGCCTATCACCGGCTGCAGCAATGTCCCGCCTCTGCCGGTGATAGGCTGAGCGCACTGTCATGTAAGGAGCTGGACGGCTCCTTACATGACAAAGCGCTCAGCCTATCACTGGCCGCAGCGATGTCCCGCCTCCGCCGGCGATAGGCTGAGCGCACTGTCATGTAAGGAGCCGGACGGCTCCTTACATAACAGTGCACTCCGCCTATCACCGGCCGAGGCGGGACAATGCTGCGGCCGGTGATAGGCTGATGGTTCTCGAATCCCCTTCCTGCATTCCTCCGTTGCTACGGTAATGGCCTCACAGTCAGAGGAACATCACACAGCCATCAGCCTATCACCGGCTGCAGCGTTGTCCCGCCTCTGCCGGTGATAGGCTGCGCGCACTGTCATGTAAGGAGCTGGATGGCTCCTTACATGACAATGCGCTCAGCCTATCACTGGCCGCAGCGATGTCCCGCCTCCGCCGGTGATAGGCTGAGCGCACTGTCATGTAAGGAGCCGGACGGCTCCTTACATAACAGTGCACTCCACCTATCACCGGCCGAGGCGGGACATGCTGCGGCCAGTGATAGGCTGACGGTTCTGTGACGTTCCCGTGACCGCAAGGCCATTACCATAGCAAGGGGGGAACGCTGGGAGGCGAGTGAAAGTTTATTTTGCACAGGAATACTGAAAATTTAGCAGTACATATGTCCTTTAACCCTTGCGGGGACATCGCTTTGGGGGGGGGGGGGTGAGAGGTGGGTGGAAGGGCAGGAAGCAGAGCAGCGCCAGCAGGTTATACTTAGTTCCCTAATGTGGGGACAGCACTGCAGCTGACAATTCATTGGGGGGTCGGGGGGGGGGGGGGGAGAGCAGCGCCCGCGGGTCACATAAGATCAGTTCCCCCCCACTGACGATTCATTAATTCCCTGATGTGGGAACTGTGGGGTGACAGTGGGTGGGATGAGTATACTAATGAGCAGGGGGTGGAAAGGGAGTGCTAAAGGGGAGAAAAAAAAAGCCACCCAGAAACAGGTCTGGGCGGCAACGCAAAACAAGTTGGGCAGGCTACAAGGCATGCTGGGAGCTGTAGTTTCTAAAACAAAGGCAAAACGGAAATAGATGCTACACTACATGGACACACTTGTGCAAAGAAAGGAAAAGAAAGACAAACAAAGAACAAGCACGAGACCAGAGATAACAAGAAAACTCACCTGAAAGGGTAAGTAGAAACTGAAAAATCACATTGGCCTCCGGGGTACCCCTTTAACCTGTTATAAAAAAAAAGATGTGTATACAGTTAAAATCTGTGACTGAGCAATGAGTCTTGCCCTGTAACTAAACTCTTATAAACTGAAGGCAGCTGTATGCCGGAGGCCTGTAAGAAGTCTGGAACTGTGCAGGATGTAATGCTTTAGCTTGGATGTTTTTTTTTTTTTTTTTTTTTTTTTGCGCAAACTGGGGTGGGGGTGGGGGTGGGGGTTGTAGTAGAAATCTTGGGTGAGTTCCCACAATTTTTGACCCCTGACCCTGCCCCCTCCACTGATATTCTTTCCTCTTCCTCAGCATATCCATGAAGAAGGTAAAGTCATCAATCGAATGGGGAGGGATTATCGCCAGAGTGACAGGAGAAAGCATTGCACATACAGTAACTGCTCTCTGTCCGTAGGCACCGTAATAAGTAGAAATCTATCAATCTCTTATGAGTGGGAGGAGCCAGAACTGCTAATGAATAACCATGACTCTCCTCTGGCAGTACTGACCCTCTGCTCTGAGCTTTCAAATGTAAGTTCCCCTAACCTACTGTACATTGCAAGCTGGAAGCAGCAAGGCTGTGTCTATATTATGGGTTTCCTTCAAAAGGGTTATCCAGTAATAAAAAAAACAGAGCTAATTTCTTCTAAAAATGGAACCACACCTGTCCTCTGGTTGTGTGTGGTATTACAGCTTGACTCCATTCACTACACTGTAACTGAGCTACACAACCACACTTAACCTGCAGACAAATGTGGTGCAGTTTTTTTTTTTTTAAGAAATTAACTTTATTTTTGTAATGCAAGCTAGACAAGAATTTGCTTCTAGTGTACATTATTTGTTGCCTTACATTAGTCAATGTATAGCTGTGCTAAATCTCCACCCTCTATGGTTATGCTGCAGCACTATTTCAGTAAATCTGACATATGTTGCAACAATGTTATATAGTGGTTAAAACTTAAAAGCATAATTGTTCCTAGAAACAACTAAATACAGTATGATATAACCTCAGGCAAACATCCAAATACAGACCAACACAGCACACAGTGCTGGATTTCTTAAAACTAAAATATACATATACAGTATAACCCACCCATACATAACATCAAAACAGATAATTTATACAATCAAGTGTATCTCTTGGCCCTGCTGACAACTGGATAAACCGCAGCAGTGGTAGAAATGTGATGTAAAATAAATCAATATATTCTAATTATGAATATGTTATTAATCATCCCGCACTGATGTGCAATGAATCTGAAATAAAGGACGTCAGAGCAGGATGCACAGGCTGAATTAACTGCCTTGTATATACCATTCATCATGTCTCTTAGTACATCCTTCAGTGTTTTACTTTGTATCAGACACACTGCGGTTTGCTCGCTCGCATACCTCTTTCACTCTGCTGCCTACTATTTGCTCCCAGCTTGGTCATACTGTAACTATAAATAACCTTTGATGCTGGAAAGAAATGAAGCCTTGGGAGAGAGAATCCTGCTGAAGCAAACATGAACACGCAACGATTTACTCTTTAGCATTTGGGGTGTCCCCCCCCCCCCAAGTGTTGGGGCAGTGAATACAGATTCCTGAACAGTAGGGTATCCTTTTTAGGAGGGTGATCAACAGCCAAAAAAAAAATAATAATAATAATTCAGCTACTTCATGCTAGAGGCATCTGCAACACATTGCAAAGCCCTGAAATCATGCAATAACAAGAGCAAATGTTTACCAAACCACCAGCCAAGAGAAGTCCGCAACACATTGCTACGCACTGTAGGGATCAGAAGAGAAAACCAAATGTTTACAGGGTGCAGAGCCAGGTAAACGTGGTATATAAATAGCATGGCCTAGTATAGATTTTTTCATCTTCTGCTCCGCACACACAGATGCCTCACTAATAAAATTAGATTTGGCTCGGATCGCATGTTGATTATTATTCATAAACACATTGTGAATAGCTGGAATGTTCAGCTGCTAAAGTAACTCGTATCATTTCAGGCAGGAACATCTCGGCTCAATTACCATTATTTTATTTTCTTTACACAGCAATGAATAATGATGGAGCACTTTGCTGGGTACACTGTGGATAATAGAAGGATCTGTAGAGGACACACAGCAAGCAAAGCATGTACACCGCTTCCTGATAAGAACTCCTGGCCGTAATTACCATTTCTGGCATTAGAAAAACATTTCTGCTAATGGGAAAAGCAGTTTGTTGGAAATTAAATAAACGGAGAATCATTTTCAGTATTGGAAATGAAGATGTTTTATGTACAGTCAAAATTTGGGGGCAAATTAGGAATTAATCTGTTCATGGGTCATAAAATGTTGCACGATGTTAGCCCAATGTATAAATGTAAGTAGTAGTAATGAAAGCTTAGTAAAAATATAATGCCTGGGCAGAGTGAACCTAGAAAGCTGTAAGCAGAGAGCATGCTAGCAAGTCAGCTCTGTGTAATAACATGTTAATTCATTTAACTGATGTTCTATGTAAAGGTCAATTATAATATCCCTAGACCGGCAGGGAAGCTTGTATTATTTAAAAGGGCTTTCCGTGCTTCTTAAAAAAAAAAAAAAAAAGTTGTGCATGAATGTTAAAATAACAAAATGATATACCATACAAAGTCTCACATGGCTTCCTTGAAAACTGCTCCCGGCCAGCCTTTGTTTCCAAAACTGCGGCAATAATTTATTATCTAGACACGTGACTATGGCTGCCAAGTTATGGTGACATCAGTCAAGCTGCCCATACACATAAGATCAGATGTCTATCTGTCTCCTAATTCCCTCATGCACATGTACGCTCAGCTAGGCTGAGCATGCATGTGTTCTTCAGGGGAATTAGTCACAACCAGACATTTCTTACAGTGGTTTATCTCCTGGACAACATATGGATCAGGACAGTTGAAATGCTTCACTACTACAACATCTGCGATGTTGAAAAGTCAGGAGACCCCCATACACATTAGATGGTCATCTGGCCCTGGCAAAATTATCAGAATTGGCTGAGAGTAATAGAAAAATGAGTTTACCTTATTGCCTGGGAACCCCTGATATAGTCACAGAGCATGGAGAAAGTTGGTTGCGCTGGCTCCTGATTTAGGATGCTTGTAAAGTAGGCAATGTGGTCCCCAGCGCTGGAAAAAATTTCCAAACTTTAGTGTGGCATAATTAAAAATTCTGTACAGTAAAAATTCATAAAATATGCAAATGTAACTCCAACCTGTTTTGAACTGTAACATTTCTCACTCATTGCATGGTAGGCTGACACTTATCTAATGTTTCTGGTGAAGTATTTGAAATTTAGTTTCTTTTCTGGGTTATGGTTAAGTTTAATTTTCATTCCAATCTTATAAACATTTCTTTAAACTGCTTGGCACATGACCTGTATGATAACAAAAAGCTTATAAAAAAAAACTGCAAAAAATAACTACAATGGTTAAAAAAAAAAATCACAAGCCATATTTTTGTATTTTTGCGGGTTGAACTTGAAAAGAACAAAGAAACACTGAAATATGGCATAACATCAGAAATATTGTAGTAAACAAATATTTATTGTACAAAGAAACTTTCTGCAAACACTACAAATATTGCACTTATAGGGAGATAAAAACAAGTAAAATTGGCTCAATAGGAGCCTTAGCACAACCTTAGGGAGGGGCCATCAACCCCCTCTCCTAGAAACTGGAACCTATCCTCTGAGATGTTAAATAGTTACCATACTCCATGCAGAGATGTACATTGTATCATGAAAATTGTAAGGGTACCATAGGACCGAGACTATACAGGATAACAATGATAGGGTACTAATAACTATGACACAATTGTCCCAACAGTATAAAAATTACAAAACCTGTTCCCCACTGTATTGCCCCAATCCTATTAATGCTTGCAATGATGAACAGGAAATGTATAGGAAGCAAGCGTCCCAGACTGGATGGAGAAGCCAGATGACAGTGGTAAAGGATGAGAACAGGGCCACAAGGAACCCCACGTGTTCCGTCGCTACTAAAGCGATTTCCTCAGGGGTTTGCGAGTTGGACTGTATATTCCTAACTAGAGTTGAGCAAACTTAAAGTAAATTGGCTCATAGCGATCCTCGTGGCTCGGTCATTGATTACTTTAGTCTGCATAAATTAGTTCAGCTTTCCAAGTGCTCTCATTGCCTGGAAAAACTATACTTATTCGCAAAAGTGTTGTAGCTTTTAAGTCACCATTACTTAGGTAGGTATGCACTGGGCATGACACATTGTAATTCCATACAAGCTGTCAGTAGTGAATGAACTTGGTTATCTCTATGGGTAGAAATATATGGAGATAAAAAAAATTCTGATAGGGGTTTGCTATAAGCCACCAAACATAATGGACGAGGCAGAAGATCAATTAATGAGGCAAATAAACAAGGCAGCAAAACAGAATGAGGTGATAATAATGGGGGACTTTAACTATCCTGATATAAACTGGGAGACTGAGACCTGTTAATCTCATAAAGGAAACAGGTTTCTGACTATAACTAAAGACAATTATCTGTCCCAAATGGTGCAGGACCCGACCAGAGGGGGCGCCCTACTGGACTTAATATTAACCAACAGGCCGGACAGAGTAACTAATGTGCAAGTAGAAGGACACCTAGGAAATAGTGAGCATAATATGATGCATTATAACTTGTTCTTCAATAAGGGAATCTCTCGAGGGGCCACAAAAACAATGAACTTTAGGAAGGCAAAGATTGATCAACTCAGAGAAGCCCTTAACAATATCAATTGGGATATTGTGTCCTAAAAAACCAAAATACTGACACTAAATGGGAGACTTTTAAAAATATCTTAAATTCTCACTGTAAGAGGTATATACTTTATGGGAATAAAATGGTCAGAAATAATAGAAAACCAATATGCATGAATGAATATGTTAAGGGGGCAATAAACAAAAAAAATAAAGCATTTAAACTACTAAAACAGGACTGCGGTGAAGAAGCATTAAAAATCTATAGAGAAAAATGTTAAATATGTAAAAAAAACAAACAGATAAAAGCCACAAAAATAGAGACAGAAAGACTCATTGCCAAAGAGAGGAAAACTAACCCCAAAATGTTCTTTAACTATATAAATGGCAAATAGGTTAAAAATGAAAGTGTTGGCCCTTTAAAAACCGATAAAGAAGACATTATAAACGGGGATCAGGCAAATATATTAAACAAATTCTTCTCCACTGTATTCACCGAGGAAAATGAAATGCCAGGTGAAATACAGTGAGATAAGGTAAACTCCCCAGTACAGGTTACCTGTCTAACCCAGGAAGAAGTACAGTGCCACATACAAAAAATCTAAATAGACAAATCACCAGGTGGCATTCGCCCCTGTGTTCTAAAGGAATTAAGTAATGTAATAGACAGACCCATATTTTTAATATTCAGGGACTATATAGTAACAGGGACTGTTCCCCATGACTGGCGCATGGCAAATGTGTTGCCAATATTTAAAAAGGGGTCAAAAGGTGACCCCGTAAATGATAGGCCTGTTAGTTTAACCTCCATTAAATGTAAATTGTTTGAGGGTTTTCTAAGAGATGCTATTTTGGAATATCTTGATACAAATAAATGTATGACTCCATATCAGCATGGCTTTATGAGAGATCGGTCCTGTCATACTAACCTGATCAGCTTTTATGAGGAGGTGAGCTCCAGACTGGACCAGGGGGAATCACTGGATGTCGTATATCTGTATTTTTCCAAAGCATTTGATATGGTGCCACGTAAATGGTTGGTGCATAAAATGAGAATGCCTGGACTGGAGGAAAATGTGTGTAAGTGGGTAAGTCACTGGCTCAGTGATAGGAAACAGAGGGTGGTTATTAATGGTACTTATTCTGATTGGGTAACTGTTACTAGTGGGGTACAACAGGGCTCAATCTTGGATCCTGTTCTATTTAATATATTTATTAATTACCTTGTAGAGGGGTTGAATAGTAAAGTAGCAATCTTTGCAGGTGATACGAAACTCTGTAAAGCGATAAACACAATAGAGGACAGTGCACTGTTACAAATGGATCTGGATAGGTTTGAGGTTTGGGCTTAAAAGTGGCACACTGATAAATGTAAGGTAATGCACATGGGGAAGAATATAGCGGGCTGGGATTATTTATTAAATGGGAGAACACTTGGGACGACTGACGTGGAAAAGGGCTTAGGAGTCTTAGTTAACAGAAAATTTAGCTGTCGTGACCAGTGTAGGGCAGCTGCTGCCAAGGCAAATAAATAATGGGGTGCATTAATAGGGGCATAGATGCCAACAACAAGGAAATAATTCTACCGCTGTACAAATCACTAGCTAGACCACACATGGAGTACTGTGTACAGTACTAGGCACCAGTGTATGAAAAAGATATAGTGGAGCTGGAGAGGGTTCAAAGACGGGCAAACAGAGTAATACAAGGAATGGGAGAACTACAGTACCCAGGAAGATTATCAGAATTGGGGTAACTTAGTTTAGAAAAAAGAAAGCTTAGGGGAGACCTAATAATTATGTATAAATATATCAGGGGACCTTACAGAGATCTCTGTCATGATCTATTTATACCCAGGACTGTATGCATAACAAGGGGGCATCCTCTACGTCTTGATGAAAGAAGGTTTCTTTACCAGCACAGACAGGGGTTCTTTACTGTAAGAGCAGTGAGACTGTGGAATTCTCTGTCTGAGGAGGTGAATTATATAGAAAGAAGGGGGGCTCACCAAATCATAACGTGGGTGCTACTACTCAGTAAGCAAGAAACTATTGCTACACAAAAAGCAGAATTACTGTAAAGAGTGCACACCACAAAGTTAATGAATAAATAACAAGTTTTTATTGCGTATCAAATAAAATACAAGACAAAAAGGGCTAAAATGAATTAAAAGGCTCTAGACCGAGCAAACCTCTACAACATGGGAGAGGGGCCATGAACCCCCTTCTCACCAAAGTCCCGTCCCTCTGTTAATAAATAATGTGGCTACTAAATAATGGTGCTAACTAAAGAATAATACACATACCAAGTATGACCCTCTACACCATACAATCAATATAGGCTAACACCAAATAATATGGAAATAAGCAGTGTGCAAGAGAGTAAAATGAATTCATATCACCAGTGCATAGCGACCACAGAACAGAAAAGCCAGAATGATGAGTGGCGGGAAGGGACCCCTAAGCCCCACGCGTTCCGTCACCGTTTGTGACTTCTTCAGGGGTGTTGTAGTCTACATGCCCTTAGGGTCTTATATATACAACATAATCAACTAAATAATACCTGTCAGGTGAGTGCATCCTGGGTCAATCACGCTGTGTATAGTGGAGCCGGCGTGGACTTCCGCCCCCGCCATCAACTTCCGCTATTAGTAGTAATACGTCACTTCATGCGAGAAGTGCGTATCATGTGACCATCTAGTGGTCACATGGTCCCCTCTCCTTCTTCTTAATAATACTGTCATGCGCAGTAATGCCGCGCCCGGCAGTATATGCGTCTCATGTGACCAATCCGGTCACGTGAGGCGTCATGTGATCACTTGCTATCAGAAAATTTTATTGTACAATAGCAATCAACTCTGTTGCGCATGCGCACCCTATATATCGGGATACCAGGTAACTACATCTTATTATAACTCTTATATTTTATGCCTTTAAACTCAGTTGTGCTATTTCTAGTATACATGTATGACAATGGTCAATGAACGAGCTTGTCACATAATATCTAAACAATACCATACAGAACTTTATGACAATATTAACAAAATTACTGAATAATGATTTTAAAAAAAATAGAAAATAATAAAAAATACAAATTATTTGAAAAGAAAGAATAGGAAGAATAGAAAAATAAATAAATGAAAAACAAGTGTATAAAATTTTTTATTAATAATAATAATAATAATAATAATAAAAGATATGTGCAATAATCTCAAAACAATTCATATTCATACTAAATTCAATTAAAAATGAATTTAGATTTACTAAACAGTACAGGTTATGGATCCTAGATCTATAGGGACAGAACGTTGATCCAGGGATTTATTCTGATGCCATATTTGGAGTCGGGAAGGAATTTTTACCTCTAGTATGAGGGTTTTTTGCCTTCCTCTGGATCAACTCAGTAGGGACTCATTAGGGTTATAGGTTGAACTTGATGGTCTCTGGTCTTTTTTCAACCTTATAAACTATGTAACTATGTAACATTGATCCTTATTCTTATTTTAGACAAACCCACTTATTTATTTCATAATGATAAGAGAAAGAAATATAATTTATTTAGACTGATAACACGATTTCACATATAAGGATTCAGTCAAAAGGTGGCATACAAGTTTATCACCTAAGGTTTGATCTGAGAAAGCATAATAATTTGCATGGACAATGTGGAGTACTGGAGGGAACTTGTTATTGCTAATGTAGTGCAATGGTATGATGAGGATAGTAATCCTTGGTATGTGTAACCCATAGTTCTGCTGTAGAGCCCACAATGACCTTTTTTAAATAAAGCTATTCCCTTGAACAAAGCCCAGGAAAAAGACTTCACTTCCCACTTCCTAAAAGAAATCCTTTTAGAAATGTCCTATTCAGAAATGAGCGTAACACCAGTGCAGTCATATCTAAATACATTTTTATAGGTTTTTATTGATCTAAGCGTAACACTCACGTTTCTGAAGACAGGAACTCCGGTGGATGTGGATCCGCTGGACCTGTGTGGCAGATGACTCGGACCGTGTCAGGGAACGGAGTCTATGGTGCCGTTGATCTTCAACAGAGCCCGCGGCAAAGCAGGTTGGGCTTGCTGCTGCAGGTGACACCCAGGTCGTAACCGCCGGCAACGGCTCAACCACACAGGCGGCTGAGGAGATGCGAAGCACAGAAGGGATGAGACAACTCATATTCAGGATGACTGTAGGTCAGGGCAGGCAGCACAGTAGCGTAGTCGGGACGTAGCAGAAGTTCAGTAGGCAGGCGGCAGAGAAGCAAGGTCAAGGTCACAAGAGCAGGAGATCTGGTACACGGCAAGGCAATACAAAGGAACGCTTTCTCTAGGGCACAAGGCAACAAAGATCCGGCAGAGAACTGAGGAGGGTGGAGGAATTTATCAACAAGACACAGATGGTTACACTAATTAGCGTACTGGCCCTTTAAATCTTAAAGCTCCAGCGCGCGCACGCCCTAAGGGACGGGGACACGTGCGCTGGAGCAGAGAGGTGGAAGCAGAGGCAGGGGAAACACCCGGAGAGTGACGGACTGGGGCTCGCATGCGGGTGCGTCTCGCAGTGCGAGTCCCAGCCCCGTCGGCAGCAGAAGGTAAGGGGACCATGCGCTCACGGCCAGCATGTGAGGCCGGAGCGCATAGCGTAACACTAAGTTTACAGATAATCCAGTTAACCCTGACCTATGAAGTTTCAAGGCATATGAATATACTGTTAGTGAATGTGTTACATAGTTACATAGTATGGTTGAAAAAAGACATACGTCCATCAAGTTCAACCAGGGAATTGAAGGGAAGGGTGTAAGGGGATAATGGGAAGGGATGTTGTTTTATAATTCTGCATAAGCATTAATGTTATTTTGTTCCAGGAATGTATCTAACCCTGTTTTAAAGCTATTAATTATTCCTGCTGTGACCAGTTCCTGAGGTAGACTTTTCCATAAATTCACAGTTCTTATGGTAAAGAAGGCGTGTCGCCCCTTTAGACTAAACCTTTTCTTCTCCAGACGGAGAGAGTGCCCCCTCGTCCTTTGGGGGGGGGGTTAACCTGGAACAGTTTTTCTCCATATTTTTTGTATGGGCCATTTATATACTTATATACGTTTATCATATCCCCCCTTAAACGTCTCTTCTCAAGACTAAACAATTGTAACTCTTTTAATCGTTCCTCGTAGCTAAAATGTTCCATGCCCCATATTAGTTTAGTCGCGCGTCTCTGCACCCTTTCCAACTCCACAGTGTCCCTTTTATGGACCGGCGACCAAAAGTGAACAGCATATTCGAGGTGAGGCCGTACCAATGCTTTATAAAGGGGGAGTATTATGTCCCTGTCCCTCGAGTCCATGCCTCTTTTTATACATGACAATATCCTGCTGGCTTTGGAAGCAGCAGCCTGACATTGCTTGCTATTCTGTAGTCTGTGATCTACAAGTACACCCAGATCCTTCTCTACCAGTGACTCTGCCAGTTTAATCCCCCCTAAGAAATACGACGCATGCATGTTATTTGTACCCAGATTGACAATTTTACTCTTTAATCTGTGTGATAATGAATATTAAAGACATTGAACAGTACAACATTTGGTCAAACACAGCACAGTGGCTGGAAGCAAGTGCTGAACCTACTGGATAAGATAATGAAAAGCTAGCTCAACACAAAGATCAAACTGGGGGTCAAGCTGCTGTTCCTAGCTGGTCAAGGTAGGAAGTATCTTATCAATGGTGCCATCAAGAAAGAAATACACAAACCTTTTTTGTCCTGAAAGGAATATTATTTGTGTGTAGCAGGAGACTAGATATCTTATCCAGTAGGTCCATCACTTACAGCCACTGTGCTTGCCATTATGGGTAACTTTTTGACCAAATGATGCTTACATTTGAATAACAGATATTTTCTAAAGTCAGTCATAAACATGAGATAGGTGCCTGCCAAATGACAGCAATCCTCCTCACCTATCTATTAACATGCAAGCTTAAATCAACTGAGCATGCATGTTTACTTCAAGAGGAAATAAACTGCTGTCAGATACCATTGATCTTTCATGAGAACAAAAGATTGTTTTCCAACAGTAGGAAGAAAGTCAAGCTGCCATTTATTTGTTGACCAGTTACACCAAAATGCAACACAGTTCCTGAAAATGCATTGATACACCATAAAACCAGTGAAAAATAGTGCAAAAAAAAGGTTAACCCCTTAAGGACCATGCCCATTTTCCTTAAAGGGTACCTCTCATCAAAAAAACTTTTGATATATTATAGATTAATGTATGCAGAATAGCTTTACAATTGCATGTTATTAAAAAATATGCTTCTTTCTATTTAATTTCCCACTTTGAAGAAATGACCACTAGGGGTCTCCCTACCAGTCCTGGCAGTAAGCATTTCAGACTCATGCTGGAGTCCTAAACACTACGAGCTGCCAGTCTGCTTTGTTCACAAAGGAGAACACTCAGAGCTGCCAGCCTGCTTTGTTCACAGCCTGTTTGGCTGTGAACAAAGCAGGCTGGCAGCTCTGAGCGTTTAGGACTCCAGCACGAGTCAGAAATGCTTGCTGACAGGACTGATCAGGAAAAATACAATAGAAAGAAGCATATTTTTCATTAACATGCTATTGGAAAGTTATTCAACATTCATTAATCTAAAATATATCAAAAGTTTATTTGATGACAGGTACCCTTTAAGGACCAGAGCATTGTTTCCACATCTGACCACTGTCACTTTAAGCATTAATAACTCTGTAATGCTTTTACTTTTGAATTTGATTCCAGGATAGTTTTTTCCTGACATATTCTTCTTTATCATAGTGGTAAATATTTGTCGATACTTGCATCATTTCTTGGTGAAAAATTCCCAAATTTCATGAAAAATTTGAAAATGTTGAATTTTTCTAACTTTGAAGCTCCCTTCCAGTGAGGAAAATAGACATACTAAATTAATTATATATTGATTCACATATACAATATGTCTACTTTATGTTTGCATCATAAAATTGATGAGTTTTTACTTTTGGAAGACACCAGATTGCTTCAAAGTTCAGCAGCAATTTTCCAATTTTTGAAAAAAAATTCAAAATCTGAATTTTTCAGGGACCAGTTCAGGTTTGAAGTCAATTTGAGGGGCCTTCATATTAGAAATAAAGTATACAAAATGATATTCAGAATGTTTGTTAACCCTTTAGGTGTTTCACAGGAATAGCAGCAATGTGAAGGAGAAAATTCAAAATCTCCATTTTTTACACTGGCATGTTCTTGTAGACCCAGTTTTTGAATTTTTACAAGGGGTAAAAGGAGAAAATGCCCCCAAAATGTGTAAACCAATTTCTCTCGAGTAAGGAAATACCTCATATGTGAACGTAAAGTGCTCTGTGGGTGCACTAGAGGGCTTAGAAGCGAAGGAGCAACAATGGGATTTTGGAGAGTGAATTTTGCTGAATTGGTTTTTAGGGGGCATGTCACATTAAGGAAGCCCGCCCCTATGGTTCCATAACAGCAAAAAAAAAAAAAAAACACTTGGCATTCTATTTTGCAAACTACACCCCTCAAGGCACGTAACAAGGGGTCCAGTGAGCCTTAACACCCCACAGGTGTTTGACGACTTTTCATTAACTTTTTCACTAACATGCAGTTTTTCCCAAATTTACTATTTTCGCAAAAGGTAATAGGAAAAAATGCCCATCAAAATGTGTAACCCCATTGTGGATGTCAAGTGCTCTGCTGGCGCACTACAATGCTCAGAAGAGAAGGAGCCACATTTGGTTTTTTGAAAGCAAATTTTGCTGAAATGGTTTTTGGGGGGCATGTCACATTTAGGAAGCCCCAGTGGTGCCATATCAGAAAAAAAAACCACATGGCATACGATTTTGGAAACTACTCCCCTCAAGGCAGAGAACAAGGGGTACAGAGAGCCTTAACACCCCACAGGTGTTTGACAACTTTTTGTTAAATTCAGATGTGTAAATAAAATAAAAAATTCACACAAAATGCATTTTCCCCCCAAATTTACCATTTTTACAAGAGGTTATAGAAGAAAATGCTCCGCAAAATTTGTAACCCCATTTCTTCTGAGTATGGAAATACCCCATGTGTGGATGTAAAGTGCTCTGTGGGCAAACTAGAATGCTCAGAAGAGAAGGAGCGCCATTGAGCTTTTGGAGAGAGAATTTGTTTGGAATGGAAGTCGGGGGCTACCAGAACCAGAAGCCCCCATGCTACCAGAACAGTGGACCACCCCCACATGCGACCCCATTTTGGAAACTACACCCCTCATGGAATGTAATAAGGGGTGCAGTGAGCATTTACACCCCACTGGCGTTTGACAGACGTTTGGAACATAGGGCTGTGCAAATGAAAAACATTTTTTTTCCTTTTACCTCTTGTGAAAGATATGGGGCAACACCAGCAACTTAGTGCAAAAAAGAAAAACATTTTAAAATAACATGCTAAAGTAGACCACAACTTTGCCTTTTCATAAGAGGAAAAAGGAGAAAAAGTCCCCCAAAATTTGTTAGGCAATTTCTCCCGAGTACGGAAATACCCCATGTGTGGCCCTAAACTTTTTCCTTGAAATACGACAAGGCTCTGAAGTGAGACAGCGCCATGCGCATTTGAGGCCTAAATTAGGGATTTGCATAGGGGTGGACATAGGGGTATTCTACACCAGTGATTCCCAAACAGGGTATCTCCAGCTGTTGCAAAACTCCCAGCATACCTGCAATCATTGGCTGTCCAGCAATTCTGAGTTGTTGTTTTGCAACAGCTGGAGGATCCCTTTTGTAAACAGTGCTGTACCAGATGTTTTTTATTTTTTATTGGGGATGGGGGGAGGGAGGGGACTGTGAATGGCTATGTGTATGTGTAGTGTTTTACCCTTTATTTTATGTTAGTGTAGTGTTTTTGGGGTACATTCACACGGACATGGGTTCACTGCGAATTTCTCGCTGGGAGTTCGAGCTGAGGCAGAAAATTTGCTGCATCTCAAACTTGCAGTGAGAAACTCGCTGTAAACCCCCGCCCGTGTGAATGTACCCTGTACATTCACATGGGGTGGGGGGCAAACCTCCAGCTGTTGCAAAACTACAACTCTCAACATGCAGTGACAGCAGAAGGGAATGCTGGGACTTGTAGTTATGCAACAGCTGAAGGCATACCACTACAACTTCCAGCATGCCCTTTCCGTGCATGCTGGGGGGTTGTAGTTATGCAACAGCTGGAGGCACACTGGTTGCAGTTGAGAGTTTGTTACTTAAAGGGGTACTCCGGCGTTTAGACATCTTATCCCCTATCCAAAGGATAGGGGATAAGATGCCTGATCGCGGGGGTCCGACCGTTGGGGAATCCCGTGATCTTGCACGCCGCATCCCATTTATAATCAGTCCCCGGAGCGTGTTAGCTCCAAGTCTGATTACCGACGACCACAGGGCCGGCGGTGTGTGACGTCACGCCTCCGCCCCCGTGTGACATCACGCTCCGCCCCTCATTGCAAGCCTAAAGGAGGGGGCGTGATAGTTGTCATAGACTTGCATTAAGGGGCAGAGCGCGAAGTCACACGGGGGTGGAGGCGTGACGTCGGTAATCAGACCCGGAGCGAACACGCTACGGGGACTGATTATAAACGGGGTGCGGCGTGCAAGATCACGGGAGTCCCCAGCGGCGGGACCCCCGCAATCAGGCATCTTATCTCCTATCCTTTGGATAGGGGTTAAGATGTCTGATAGCCGAAGTACCCCTTTAACTCAGTGTTTCCAAACCCGTTTGCCTCCAGCTGTTGCAAAACTACAACTATGGTCATGCATACTGGGAGTTATAGTTTTGCAACAGCTGGAGGCACACGGGTTGGGAAACACTGTGTTAGGAAACAGACAATGTTTCCCAACCAGTGTGCTTCCAGTTATTGGAAAACTACAACTCCCAGCATGCTCAGACAGCTAAAGGGCATGCTTGGAGTTGTAGTTTTGTAACAAGGAGGAGAACAGTTTGGAGACCTATGTGTAGTGGTCTCCAAACTTTAGCCTGCCAGATGTTGCAAAACTTCAACACCAAGCATGCTCAGACTGCCCAGGCATGCTCGGAGTTGTAGTTTGGCAACATCTGAAGGGCCAGATGTTACAGAACTACAACTTTTAGCATGCCAGGACTGTCTGGGCATGCTGAGAGTTGTAGTTTTGCAACATCTGGACGAGCACAGATTGGATACCACTGCACAGTGGTCTCCAAACTGTGGCCCTCCAGATGTTGCAAAACTACAACTCCCAGCATGCACAGACAGCCAAAAGCTGTCTGGGCATGCAGGGAGTTGTAGTTTTGAAACTCCTAGAAGCAGCAGTGAAGATCACTTTACAGCGATCTTTACTGCTGCCTCTGATGCCGCCGCCGCTGCCTCCTCCACTTGCCTGCGTCCACAGGGACCAATCCACAGGGACCAATCACAGTGATCGCTGACCAGGACCATTTACAGATGGTTCTAGGGCAGCTTGCAGAAGTCGTATCCCGCCGGTAACAGCGGGACTTCAGCCTGTTAACCCGTGCAATGCCGGGTTAACTGAATTACTTATATAAACATCAGGATGCGCAAACTAGCTGCGTAACTTGACGTTTATATAAGTCACAAGGCTTCAAAACAGAAAGTGAAGTGCTGGCACTGCTCTCCCTCTATGCTCTCCCTTAAATGGTCTATGTGCACACTCTAGCTAGCAGCATATCTTCGTGTGGTGGTGCTCATGTACTATAGTAGTGACGAGGTGAATACAAATCCATATAGTTGAGAAGAAAGTACAGGCAACTCACCACGTTGTAGTAACTTCGTGTTTATTACTGGGACATGCAGGTAAAGCGGCTCCACGCCACACCGGGATGCGGAACACTAGTGCGTTAACCGATGACAGCTGTTTCTTTCCGTTCAGGAACTTCAACAGATCGTCCGTTCAGGAACAGATGAAGTTCCTGAACGGAAAGAAACAGCTGTCATCGGTTAACGCACTAGTGTTCGGCATCCCGGTGTGGCGTGGAGCCGCTTTACCTGCATGTCCCAGTAATAAACACGAAGTTACTACAACGCGGTGAGTTGCCTGTACTTTCATTTATATAAGTCATTCTGCGGGAAGGGGTTAAAAACATACAGAAAAAACACAATGTAAAAACCAGTACGAGACATCATGTAAAGATACTTAAATCCACTTTGTCATTCAGGCCAGATGGACCCTGAGCACGCGTGCACAGGATCCACCTTGTCTCTTTCTGCAATAGAGCTTTCCTTCTATCTCCCCCAGCAACGGATTGGATTATCTCTATTCCAAAAAACTTCAAGACAGGGGTATGCCCCTTATGTTGCTTATTGATGTGTTCAATGATCCTTGGATAACCTTTTAATGTTTTTACAGAACGTACGTTTTCACGGATACGAGTGTGCATGGTGCGTATAGTGCTCCCTATATAGAAACGTCTGCAGGCCCACTCGATTACGTGCACTATGTAGTCTGTGCGGCAGGTATAAGGTCTCTTACAACTACCTCAGGTCCACTTAACAAATTTTTTTTTTCCTTTTTTCAAATGGGGACAGCATTTACAACTTCAACCACAATGGTTTCCCATTGGTGCCGAACTGTTGAGCCAGTCTGATTTCTTTTCTGAAATAAAACAGCTATTAATAAGCATGTTACCTATGTTCTTTACCTTCCTAAAGGCTATTACAGGTCTATTTTGTGTCACACTGGTTAGTAGGGGGTCTTTTTCTATTTCATTAGAGAGGGGGACTTAAGTCAAAGACAAAAAAGAATCTATCGGAGGGGGGATTTTTTTCTCTGGGAATCGGACTCTCTGTTCTGATGAAGATCTTTTCGTTTTTTCATTTTATTCCATTTCAACAAGACGGCACAATTCTGAGATGCTGCTCTTGCAAAGGCAGCATCTATAACCTCTTGGGGGTAACCTCTAAGCGTTAATCTTTGTGCAAGATCCTTAGCCTGCGTGACAAAGCAATCAACCGAGCTGTTAATGCGCCATTAGGCGCAGGAATTGGCCATACGGTACCGTTGTCTTGACGTGGCTCGGATGATAGCTCTAAAAGTGAAGGAGTGCGTTCCCCGCGGTCGGTTTTCTGTAACCCCTTGTGTGGAGTTGTCCATTTTCTGGTTTCACTACCACATCACATTTGTTGCTTTTCTCAAAACCCGCAACAAACAGATTAGCAAGGGTACAGACCACGGGGGTGCCCATGGACCCTCCACTAATCTGTTTATACCATACCTGGTCGAACTGGAAAGAGTTACTGGTGAGAATCAGAGTGAGGGCTTCACAGATGAAGTCAACACACAGGGGGCTTTTGTTTTATCTGGATAAAATGTCACGGATACACTGGATACTGAGGGATTGTGGAAAGTTGGTATCGAGAATTTCTATATCTATCGCTGCTAGCAAGCTATCATCTTGCCAAGTACATTCCTAAATTTGAGAAAGAAAGCCGTTGGTATCTTTTACCAGTGCATGTATATATAGTGGATGGAGTAACCAGTCAATGTATTTAGACAATGGCTCCATAATGGACCCCACCCCGGACACTATTGGGGGGGGGGGGGTCCAGCGTTTTATGAACTTTGGGTAAAAAATACCAGCAAGGGAAATTTGGATATCTGGGGAACAATTTGTTAACTGTTTTGTTACTTGAGATGCCCTTTTCCACATATGTTCTTAAGAGGGTTTAAAGTCTAAAACTATATTTTGGGTGGAATTTACTTTTAGGACCTTATAGTTAGTAGGATTCTGTAATTAAATCAAACAAAAGCCCCCTGTGTGTTGACTTAATCTGTGATGCCCTCACTCTGATCCTCACCAGTAACTCTTTCCAGTTTGACCAGGTATGGTATAAACAGATTAGTGGAGTGGCCATGGGCACCCCCGTGGCCTGTACCTGTCAAGGACTGACCAGGGGACAGGGAGAGTGAGCCCTAAACTGACCCGAAAAAGCCTCTCCCTGCCTACTTTCTCATCCATCCTAAACAATGGATCGACAACTGGGTGCCGGTCCCTTTCTGTGCTAAAGTTCAGTGGTGTAAAAACACATAATATACATAGTCGGGCACAGGCTAGAAACGGAAAACTACTAGACAACCAGATATATCAAACAGGATACAAATACTAACAGGGCAGAATATAAACAGGCAAACTGATAAGGAAACATAAGACACTGTTCACACTGGGACACAGAATAAACAAACTGTATACTTCACTCCACTAATGAAGTAGCCATTAATAATAAAGCCAAATAGGCTACTGGCCAGCAGACACTCCACCATGTGGACAAAATGCTGACCCAGTAGGAAACAGAAATATAATACATGAAACACTAGACTAGAACCTGATGAGTCTGAATAGACTCCAGAATATCAAACAGGAATATAACAGAGCACAGGGTACAAGCAACACTCAAACACAGTTTGAACACAGACAGACTAATGAAAGGAGCTTACTATATAACCATGGCTAAAAACCAGATAAAATGACAAGATAAATGCAAGGTGAATGCTCAAGCAGACATAGTCAGAATATAGCACAAACAGACATAATAGTATTGCATCCAATAACCAGCCCAGAATGCAGGAGAACTCTGACAGTACCCTTGCTAATCTGTTTGTTGGGGGTTTTGAGAAAAGCTATGTTTATTCCACACCAAATCTATTCCGTAGGTGGATTGGCAGTTACCACAGACTCGTGGACGATATGTTTATCGCCTGGCGGGGTACGAGTGAGGGCTTCACAGAGTTCATCAACCACATCGATAACAATAACATGAATCTAAAGTTTACCTACATGATCAGCACAGTGGAACTGGAATTCCTTTAAGTGGTAGTGAAAACAGAAATGGACAACTCCACACAAGGGGTTACAGAAAACCCACTGCGTGGGAACACACTCCTATCATCCGAGCCACGTCAAGACAACGGTACCGTATCGCCAATTCCTGCGCCAACGGCGCATTGACAGCTCGGATTATAGCTTTGTCACGCAGGCTAAGGATCTTGCACAAAGATTAACGCTTATAGGTTACCCACAAGAGGTTATAGATGCTGTCTTTGCAAGAGCAGCATCTCAGGATCGTGCGGTCTTGCTGAAAGGGAATAAAATGAAAAAATGTAAAGATCTTCATTAGAACAGAGTCCGATTCCCAGATAGAAAAATCCCCCTCCGATAGATTCTCTTTTGCTTTGACTTTAGTCCCCTCTCTAATGTAATCAAAAAAGTCATAAATGATAATTGGTCTCTTCTCCAAAAAGACCCCCTACTAACAAGTGTGGCACAAAATAGACCTGTAAAAGCCTTTAGGAAGGTAAAGAACATAGGTAACATGCTTACTAATAGCCATTTTATTACAGAAAAGAACTAGAAATCAGACTGGCTCTGCGGTTTGGCACCAATGGGAAACCATTGTTGTGGAAGTTGTAAATGGTATCCCCATTTGAAAAAAGATAACATTTCCTGTTTGGTGGACCTGAGGTAGTTGTAAGAGACTTTATTACCTGCCGAACAGACTACATGGTGCACGTAATCGAGTGTGCCTGCAGCTGTTTCTATAAAGGGAGCACTATATGCCCCATGCACACTCGCATCCGTGAACACGTACGTTCTGTAAAAACATTAAAAGGTTGTCTGAGGATCATTGGACACATAAATAAGCAACATAAGGGGCATACCTCTGTCTTGAAGTTTTTTGGAATAGAGAGAATCCAATCCGTTGCTGGGGGAGATAGAAGAAAAGCGCTATTGCAGAAAGAGGCAAGGTAGATCCTGCACACTCGTGCTCAGGGTCCAGCCGGCCTGAATGACAAAGTGGGTTTAAATATTTTTACATGATGTCTCGTACTGGTTTTTATATTGTGTTTTTTCTGTATGTTTTTAACCCCTTCCCGCAGTTACGCAGGTAGTTCGCGCATCCTGATGTTTATATAAGTTATTCAGTTGACCCGGCATCGCACAAGCTAACAGGCAGAAGTCCCGCTGTTACCGGTGGGTGACAACTTCTGCAAGCCCCCCCAGGAGTGTGTGTTTTCTGTATGTTTTTTACCTTTTTTGCACTATTTTTTACTGGTTAGATGGTGTATGAATGGAAGCATACCCCCACTGACGTCACTGCCAGGTATTTCCCCCCGCCACTGATGACAGTGGGGAAGTGCTCTGAAGAAGTGCGCCCAGCGCACAAAATAGCTATCACGCTCACGGTGTCCCTCCTCCCCATGCTGTAGTCTGCCGGTTGTCACGAATAAAGAGTTTCCTTTTCTTCATCTTGTGGTTAGTGCCATCATTCTATATACCCACAGTTCCTGAAAATGTTTGTCAACAAAAATGAACAGAATAGATTTATGCTCTATCGATAATTTTGTTTGTCCTGAAAATAAGCTATGCCTGATTTGTCAGAAAGCCACTTTTCTCCCACACTTGCATGAAACCAAGATTGTGGATTACAACAGTTCATATTAAAACATACATCATAAGTTAAATACTGTAGATGATAAATAGATGGTCACATGATGACTGCAGCTATAACTATAGGTGCATATATTATATATATATATATATATATATATATATATATGCAAATCCAAAAATCACAGCACCAGGAGACCAAGGATCATGTAAAACTGGATAGGTTTATTCCCAATTCAAATGCGACGTTTCGGCAGCAGTAGCCTTTCTCAAGCATGCTTGAGAAAGGCTACTGCTGCCAAAACGTTGCCTTTGAATTTTTGGATTTGCATACAAGATTCCTGGGCTGGCCGCCTAGGTGACCACGAGCACGGAGACCTGGCTCCAGTGCTGTCCTACTTCCTGTTGCGTATGTATATATATATATATATATATATATATATATATATTGGATTGAGTCACAAACGCCAATACTGCAGAAAGCAATTTTACAGGTCTCACATACTTGTACTCACATAAAATGCTGACTGTAGGTATAAATACTTGTGCAATAATAAGTTTTAATGAAAAACACCATTGGTTCCCCATGAAGAAACACAGATAAGTGATATAGCCAATAGCCACATGAATCTATGATTACATATCGTCACAAAATAAATATTTCAAAGTTTAAAGGGGTACTCCACTCCTAGACATCTTATCCCCTATCCAAAGGATAGGGGATAAGATGTCTGATCGCGGGGGTACTGCCGCTGGGGACCCCCGCATTCTACCATGTGGCACCCACCTGTAACGGCTTCCGGAACCGCTGGAGGCCCTCAGGCTTGAACCATCCCGACCACGGGAACGTAAGATCGTGACATCACGACTCCGCCCCTGTGTGACATCACACCCGCCCCCTCAGTGCAAGTCTATGGGAGGGGGCGTGAAAGCTGTCACGCCCCCTCCCATACACTTGCATTGTGGGGGCAGGGTGTGACGTCACATGGGGCGGAGTCATGACGTCACACTCTTACGTCCCCGTGGTCGGGATGGCATTAGCCTGAGGGCCTCCAGCAGTTCCGGAAGCCGTTACAGGTGGGTGCCGCATGGTAGAATGCAGGGGTCCCCAGCGGCGGGACCCCCGCAATCAGACATCTTTTCCCCTATCCTTTGGATAGGGGATAAGATGTCTTGGGGTGGAGTACCCCTTTAAGTCTAGATGTCAGTCATAAGTTGGGAGCCTGTGCGATCTTTAGCTTCAGAGGCTGTTAAAGTTACTTAGACACCTGCGCAATGTACAGCGAAGTTCTATGCAGGTGCTCTTTTTTCATGACAGGACTCCTGCAAAAAACTTTGCTGAGAATGGTATGGTTGCCTTGGACACCGTACAGCCCAGCATGGCCTGTGTCTTCTAATGCTGGACCTGAAAATTGTGTGTGTTCACAACTTTAAACTTGTGTTTTAAGGAAAGAAAACAAAAGTTTAAAATGACTCTGTATTTTAAAAATAACACATCTGAGCCTGAAGGTGTGGCATGTTAGCTACATGTGTTTGAAACTAAAAGCTTGACAGGCTTGGTTATACGACTGAACCTGAATGTGTGATGGCTGAGTAAAGCAATTGTACTAACATTTTATTAGCAATGTAAACCTGGATGTGAAAGATATGTGCTGCGACCAAGCCTGTAGATATGACAGGACTTAAGGACACATCCGCCTGAAGACATAATGGTCTGAACTGAAGGTCTCAAAACAGAAAAAAAGCTACATACACAATAAAAATTACCATCTGAGCCAAAAAGAATGTACGAGATTAATAGTGCTATTGCCAACCTGAAGACGTGACAGGTAACATGGGTATGCAACAAAGTTAGCAACCTGAAGATGTGACAGGTATGAAGATCTGATATTGGCAACTGACCTGTAGATGTGACAGAGATAAGAGGTATACAGTGACGTGGAACCTTTAAATATAACAAGTATGCTACATATACAACGATAGGTAACCTGAAACATTAAGGTAAGCTAAATCATCCAAGATGTGTCACCTAAATAGAATGCGAGTATACTACCTAAGCAAGGCTGCTGAACCTGTAGACGTGACAGGTACCCACAGATATAGCACCAATATAGTGAGAGGGTACATAAATGATAGACCTAGTATAGAGGTCCTGTGGTTCTCAAACATAAACATATAACCTATCCAGAGGAAGGAATCACTGCAAAAAGCGGACCAAAATGTTAAATCAATTATATTTTATGAAGTACACAAAAACCAATACAAACATTGGAAATAGTTAAAAACACAATTGGAGTGGACACAGACAAAAAGGTGGGGAACTGGGGAGAGGGGGAGAAGAAATCAGCATAGGTCCAGTGCAAATCCAGCAATAAAGTGCTAACACAGAAAAAAATTATATATATATATATATATATATATATATTGTCAGGATCCGGACTAGCGGCTGGTGAGGACACTGGAGGTGGATCCTCTGTGCAAGAGAGGTGATGGCGCAGGTCTTACTGGGGGATCAGTTCTAAGCAGTTACTGGTCTTCACCAGAGCCCGCCGCAGGTTGTGTCCCCCAGTAGAGACTCGACCCCTCTGGCTGCTGAGACAGGTGTGGTACAAAGGACAAGGCAAAGGCAAGGTCAGACATAGCAGAAGGTCAGGGCAGGCAGCAAGGTTCGTAGTCTGGGGCAACGGCAGAAGGTCAGATACACAGGCTAGGGAATTCACAAAACGCTTTTCTCAGGGCACAAGGCAACAAGATCCGGCAGGGACAGGAAGGGGAAATGGGTTTTTATAGTGTAGGGAGTGATTAGAACTAATTGGGCCAGGCACCAATTAATGGTGCACTGGCCCTTTAAATCTGAGAGACCCGGCGCGCGCACGCCCTAGAGAGCGGGGCCGCGTGTGCCGGGACTGAGCAGAAGGACAGGGCCGGTGAGTAACACGGGATGCGACCCGCGGGCGAGCACATCCTGCCGAGGGAATCGCATCCCCGCCGAGGGACACAGAGCAGCGCTCCCGGTCAGCGAGTCTGACCGGGGCGCTGCAAGCAGGAGTGTAACGCCACGAGCGCTCCGGGGGAGAAGCGGGACCCGGAGCGCTCGGCGTTACATATATATATATATATATATATATATATATACACACACACAAAAACCATGTAAATGAAGGCATGCAGGTAAGTGAATAAACACTGACTTGCTTGTGAATCTAAAGTGCAAAAATATGTCTAGCAGCAACCTCCAAAGAGGGAATATATCACAGCACAAGTGTGCAAACATGCAGTGTTAGACCCAAAAAAAAATGTGTGTTAGCAATGTGAATGCTGTGCTGCAAATGCAGGCAAGGTAAAAGGTAAGTTAGAGCACAAAATCAAGGCCGGCCAAAGCCCAGCTCGGATGAAACGCGTCGGAGGTGCGGTGGGTGACTGGGGAACTTACAGGGGGCTCTTACCTTTACCTTATCAGCAGGTCTGCTTTACGGTCTTCTTTGGCTGGCCTTGATTTTGTGCTCTAACTTACCTTTTACCTTGCCTGCATTTGCAGCACAGCATTCACATTGCTTACACACATTTTTTTTGGTCTAACATTGCATGTTTGCACACTTGTGCTGTGATATATTCCCTCTTCGTAGGTTGCTGCTAGACATATTTTTGCACTTTATATTAACAAGCACGTCAGTGTTTATTCACTTACCTGCATACCTTCATTTACATGGTTTTTGTGTTTATATATATATACAGTATATATATATATTTTTTTTCTGTGTTAGCACTTTATTGCTCGATTTGCTGCTTTCTTCTCCCCCCTCTCCCCAGTCCCCCACCTTTTTGTCTGTGTCTATGCCAATTGTGTTTTTAACTATTTCCAATCTTTGTATTGGTTTTTGTGTACTTAATAAAATATAATTGATTTTACATTTTGGTCCGCTTTTTGCAGTGGTTCTTTTCTCTGGATAGGTTATAGGTACCCACAGATGTAACAAAGCAACCCATCTGAAGATGCGTAAGGTGTAATAGGAATGCAACAGAGAAAGCAACCTAAGGCGTATTAGGACTTCTTTCTTTTGAATGTGCACAATGCCATCAACCTGAAAACATAACAGGTGTAGCAGGTATGCGTAGTGTAAGCAAAAAGGACATGAGAGTGTAATACTGACTTGAATACCCGTATGTAACATAAGTAACCAAATCAACCTGAATGAGACTGCTATTTTACTAGATGGTGCTCTGTGAACAGGCCTAGCAGAAGAATACCCCTTTTTATAAGTTCTTCTGGCTTAGTCCACTGTCAGCCTAAAATATACAGGCAAAGCAATATATGAACTAGAGATGAGCAAATCGAAGCTGACGAACCCGAATTCGTTACACATTTCATGAAATATTTGATTTGAAACTAATGTGAATATCGCCACGATTCTATAACGCAAATCGCTTCATTAAACTCCATTTACTGCGGTCCAGGCTCCAGGGAATCTAAAATGGCGGATCCACATGTCAGTACATAGGGCAAGGAACGCTGGAAAGGCAGGAGGTAGGTGTTGAATCACATGCAGGAGGCAGCCTATTAGCAGCCAGTCACCCCTGTGATGTCACAGCCCTATATATTCAGCAGCCATTTTGCGGCTCTTCATATCATTCATTACAGAAAAGCTCATTCCAGCAGCGTTTCACATCCTAGTCACATCAGCATTCTGGTGGACAAATGGCAGTGTTTTTTTTCACTGAAAATAATTTTTACTGCAGCCATTATCCTCCCAGTCACTTTCTTCAGCATTGTATTACAGAGAGGGGCAGATAGCTGTGTGTTGCCTCATACATTTCAACAAGCTGCCTAAACTTCATAAATCTCAGAAGAGGAGGCAGGAATAATTTATCAGTGCAATTCTGTGTCTTTGTTCCTCAACAAATCATCTGCTGGTTATACTATTTCTAATAGTGTTTGACAGAGTGCAATTTTGTGTTAAGTACACAGTTTTTTTGTGCTGCAGCACTGTTGTGTACTGCTGGTGTTGCGCCGTTCACCCGTTATAGCCAGTTTAACTGGCACGGACGGGGTTACTGCCTTCATCTGGCACTGTGACGTAACCGCCGCCTGGCCCGCAGCACCGCCCGGCTAATCAATATTCATATAATGTCTTACACTCTCCTTCTCATCCCGGCCGATACTGCGCATGTGCGGGATTTCCTACTATACCCGGAAGCGGTCTTCAGCGCTGCTTCATTATATTGCTAATAGATGGTAGACATGAACATGCCTATGACCTTACTCCAAAGCTGCTCCGGACTAATGAAGCAGCGCTGTGGACTGCTTCCGGGTATAGTAGGAAATCCCGCACATGCGCAGTATCGGCTGGGATGAGAAGGACATTATAGACAATATATGAATATTCATCAGCAGGGCGGTGCTGCGGGCCGGGCGGCAGTTACGTCACAGTGCCAGATGAAGGCAGTAACCCTGCCCATGCCAGTTAGCATCTAATTTAAATATACAGAAAAACTGTTATAACGGGGCAGCACATCCGGGCAAGGTAGGACTCAAAATGTTCAGTGACTCCCGCAGTATCCATCGGTATCTGTGGATAGAGCGGGAGAAAACATATGACAGTTTTCGTTAATTCCCTGGTTGAACTTGATGGACATATGTCTTTTTTTCGACCGTACTAACTATGTAACTATGTTTAAGCGTGCTGTACCGCATTTTTCTGCGGTAGAATAGAGTTACAGCTTGCCCGTGAGGCAGCAGCTGAGCCAGCAAGGTGATAGTATGGTTGGCAGTCAGCATGCTGGCAGAAGTGGAAATTCTGGAGCCAAACGTGCCCGGGGCAGACCACCAACTTCGTGGCAGCCTAACTTCTCGGGAGGTAGTGGAACAGGGGTTATTGGAGACGGCGGCAGTAGCAGTCAATTACTTTTGATGGGAAAATCAGCTACTCTGGGGTGTGGCAGTTTTTCACCAAGCATCGGAGGGGGTTCACGTAGCCACATGCAAGATATGTCGGCAGAAGGTGAAGCGTGGCCAGGGTCCCAATGTTGGCACCACGGCCCTGCGTCAACATATGCTGTGTCACCATAAAGCGGCCTGGGAGAACCGTGGCTCCGATGTAGTGGTCCAGCCTGCTGCATCACCCAGTGGCCATCCACTCCCTCCTTCAGCCAACCAAAGCTCCACCACCTCAGCCGAAGGTAGCTGTGTGTCATATTCTCCTTCTGTCGCTCCAGATGCTCCTGCTCCTCCTACTTTTATTCAGCCATTCTGCCAACAATCCATCGGCGAAGCCAAGACCAAGAGACAACAATATGCGCCCACTCATCCAATGGCGCAGAAAATGAATGTACTCCTGTCCAAGTTGCTGGTGCTGCAGTCCCTCCCTTTTCAAGTGGTGGACTCTGCACCTTTCAGAGAACTGATGGCTTGTGCCAAGCCGAGGTGGAGAGTGCCAAGCCTTCATTTCTTTGCGAAGAAGGCAGTACCAGCCCTGAACAATTTTGTGGAAGAGAAGGTGGGCCAGTCCTTGAGCCTGTCGGTGTGTACCAAAGTGCATGGCAGCGTCGACGTCTGGAGCCTTAACTATGGTCAGGGACAATACAAGTCCTTTACGGCTCACTGGGTGAATGTGCTTCCTGCACAGTCACAACACCAACTTGGACAGGTCACGCCGTTTCCTCCTCCATGCTCTCAGACCATTGGTCCTGTGATAGTGTGAGACTCCGCCTCCTCATCCTTCACCGTGTCCTCAGTCTCCACTGCCCAGACAAGTCTCAGTGGCCCTTCAGCATAGCATGTGTGCAGGGCACGGCGGTGTCACGCTGTTCTTCACATGGTTTGCCTTGGCGAACGGAGTCACCAGAGGAGGAACTGCTAATAGTAATTCGTAAAGAAATTGGAGCATGGCTTACTCCACGAAAACTGGAAATGGGAACCATGGTGATTGACAATGGGAAGAACATCTTGCATGCACTGCAACTGGGAAGGCTAAGCCATGCGCCCTGCATGGCACACGTGTTCAATCTGGTTGCCAAGTGGTTCCTGAAGTGTTCCCCCCATTTGCAAGACATCCTAACAATAGGAAGGAAACTTTGCATGCACTTCAGCCACTTGTACACCGCAAAGCACACCCTACTTGAGCTGCAGCGTCAGAACGGTATCCCACAACATAGTATGATTTGTGACGTTGCCACACGTTGGAATTCCACCCTCCATATGTTGGACCGACTGTATGAACAGAGAAAAGCCATCACTGATTTCTTGATGATCCATGCGGATAGGGGTACACCTCTGTGTAACTTCAAGGTGAACCAGTGGCAGCTCATATGTGACACCTGCCGTTTGCTCATGCCCTTTGAGGAAGCCACATTATTAGTAAGTCACCAGGATTACGGGATGAACGACGTCATTCCACTGCTTCATTTCTTACAACACGTGTTGGAAATGATAGCTAGTCAGAGCACTGGAGACGCCTACATCTCACGGCTACATGAGCCCTGTGAGGGCTGAACTGAAGGAGAAGGGGGTGGGGCACAGCGAAGCATAGTTTAGGTTTCGCCAAATGGGCGGTTTTTCTAGTAATCTGACAGGAGTGAAGGAGCAGGAGCATTCAGAGGAGCTAGAGGGTTATGAAGAAGGCGAGACAGAGGACCCAGACACACTGTGGCAGTATGCAGTGGAGATGGAGGCAGGGAGTCCCTCTGATTCACTTGCACAAATGGCACGATGCATGCTCACTTGCTTGCAAAGTAACAGCCGAATTGTCACCATTTGGCAGCGGGATGACTTCTGGATCTCCACCTTATTGGACCCTCGCTACCGCCACAAAATAGGGGCCTTCCTTACACCCACTGAGAGGGAGGACAACCTGACCTACTACAGGGGCATCCTATGTAGTCATTTGACCGATGCCTATCGGCGCCATTGTCCATCCTCTCGCAGGTCTGAATCGGGAGGCCCCTTGCGCTCACCTTCCACTGCACTGGCTGCTGGGGAGGGGTGGGGTGGCAGGAGAAATACCAGCTCCATCAGCAGCAGCCTAAGTCTACAGTCGCAGATGAGTACCTTTCTTCACCCGCATAGTGAAGCAACTCATCAGTAGCAGGTACACCTGGAGCAGGACCTGAACCAGCAGGTGGTGGCATACCTTGAAATGCCCATGCCAACAAACCTTGAAGATTCGATGGATTTCTGGGTAACCAAACTTGATTTGTGGCCGCAACTAGCAGAGTTTGCCCTGGAAAAGCTGTCCTGCCTGGCCAGTAGTGTACCATCAGAGCAGGTGTTTAGTGCTGCGGGGGCCATAGTCACCCCAAGGAGAACTCGTCTGTCCACGAAAAATGTGGAGAGACTGACCTTTGTGAAGATGAATCAGGCATAGATCAGCCAGGATTTCCAACCACCAATGCCTGATGCATGAGAGTAGATTGATCATGGTGCCACACCAACACTTCATAAATATGGATAGTGCCAAACAGATTTAAGGCTCTTCTCCCCAGTTACAAACATTCTTCTGCATCAGACCTTTTTTCACCCATCTTCGTCACCGGGTACTGGTATTGCCACAAACCACATCCCTCTGTAACCGGTTCAGGACTCCTGATGCTGCTGCTGCCACCCCCAGGCTGTCTCATTCAGCCACTAAATGGTCTCTTCTCATGCTTCAGCCAACTCCAGGCTGTGCCATTCTGCCACTATATGGTCTCTTCTCATGCTTCAGCCACCTCCGGGCTGTGCCATTCAGCCACTATATGGTCTCTTTATGCTGCTACAAACTTTAGGCTGTGCAATTCAGCCACAATATGGTCTCCTCATGCTACAGCCACCTCAAGGCTGTGCCATTCAGCCACTATATGGTCTCCTCATGCTTCAGCCAACTCGAGGCTGTGCCATTCAGCCACTATATGGTCTCTTCATGCTGCCACAAACCCCAGGCTGTACCATTCAGCCACTATATGATCTGCTCATGCTTTTAGCGACCTCCAGACTGTGCCATTCAGCCACTATATGGTCTCCTCATGCTTCAGCCACCTCCAGGCTGTGCTATTCAGCCACTATAGGGTCTCCTCATGATTCAGCCACCTTCAGGCTGTGTCATTCTGACACTATATTTTCTCCTCATGCTTCAGCTACCTCAATGCTCTACCATTCAGACACTATATGGTCTCCCCATGCTGCCACAAACTCCAGGCAGTCATTCAGCCACTATATGGTCTCCTCATACTGATGCCACCTCCAGGTTCTGTCATTGTGCTGCCATGTGACTCCTTGTTACATTTGGTCTACTGTACCCACACACCAGGGCCCGGGACACTAAAACTTTGGAGTTAAAATTTCAATTTCAAAATCTTCAATTTCAATTAAAAAATCTTAAATTTCAATGGTCTCCTCATGCTTCTGCCAACTCCAGGCTCTGCCATTCAGACACTATATGGTTTCCTCATGCTTCAGCCAACTCCAGGCTGTGTCATTCAGCTTATATGGTCTATTCATGCTTCAACCACCTCCGGGCTGTGTCATTCAGCCAATATATGGTTTACTGATGCTGTTGGGCCTGGCCCTGGGCCTAACAGTTTTTTTTATGGTAGCACTACCATAAATCTTCAATTTAAATTTAAAAATTCAAAAATTAATCTTTTAATCTTAGGGATTGTGAAGCCCTAGTGTCTATTCATGCTGCTGCCAGCTCCAGGCTGTGTCATTCAGCAACTATAGGATCTCCTCATGCTGCCAACACCTCCACGCCATGTCATTCAGCCACTATATGGTTTCCTCATGCTTCAGCCACATCCAAGCTGTGTGATTCAGCCACAATATGGTCTTCTGATGCTGCCAACACCTCCACGCTGTGTGATTCAGCCACTATATGGTCTCCTCATACTGCCAACACCTCCATGCTGTGTCATTCAGCCACTATATGGTCTCCTCGTGCTTCAGCCACATTCAAACTGTGTCATTCAGCCACTATATGGTCTCCTCATGCTGCCAACACTTCCACGCTGTGTCATTTAGCCACTGTATGGTCTCCTCATGCTTCAGCCAACACCACCACCACGCAGTGTCATTCAGCCACTATATGGTCTCCTCATACTGATGCCACCTTCAGGCTCTGTCATTGTGCCGCTCTGCGACAGTGATTCTAAAAGCAATGCCTGTTATCTGCTTGTCATACTGAATAACAGTATTATTTCACTACCCCAGGCCACTCCATATGCGTGTTAGAACAAGCAAGCCCTATTGAGGCTCTCTGTAGTCCAGAAATATCCATTTTTTAATATAGATTTGATGCAAATAAATTTGGATCGAACCAAAATCGAATTGTCAAAAAATTCGGCTAGTCGCCGAATCATATTTTTCAAAAGTTCGATCATCATGTGAGCCATAAACAGTAAAACATGCACACAAGAAACTGAATTAACTTTTGTAAAAGCCTAAAAACCAGACTGAATACATGAAACCATAACCAAACAACAATGACTGATTGTATATGTGAGAGGCCTAAAACTTTAGTGAAAATGTGCAACATACAATGCATTAGGAAAATCACTTTTTTTTTACATTTGTTTTATGTTGAGGCATTGTGCTACAATAAAAATTAAATGTTACAAATTCTTGCTAATTTTAAAAAAAAGCAAAAACTAAAATTTTGCCATAAGTATTCAATCCCTTTACTCAATACTAAATACTACAGCCTCCAGGCTTCTTGGGAATGATACCACAAGGTTCTCTTCCAACCATAATGCTTAAATTGAGGGCAGATGGTTCAATCTTGGTTTCATCAGACCAGATAATCTTGTTTCTCACAGTTTGAGAGTCCTTTAGGTTTTTTTTTTTTTTTGCAAACTCCTGGTGGGCTTTCATGTGTCTTTTACTGAGTTGAGGCTTTTTTTCTGACCACTCACTGAGTAGAGGCTTCTTTCAGACCCATTGGTCAAATTGGTGGAGTGCTGGAGTAATGGTTTACTTTCTGGAATTTTCTTCCATTTGCACTCAGGCTCTTAGGAGCTTAGACAGAATGATCATTGGGCTCTTAGTCATCTCTCTTAACTAGGCCCTTCTCCCCTGATTACTTAGTTTGGTTGGGTGGCCAGCTCTAGGAAGAGTCCTGGTTGCTGCATACTTCTTTTAATTAAGAATAGAAGCGACAGTGACCATGAGAACTTTCAGTGCAGTAAAAAAAAATTGTCCCATTCTCCTGTTCTATGCCCCCTGTCTCTGAGCTCTGCAGACCGTTTTCCACTTATTTCTTGGTTTTGTTCTGATTTGCATAGTCAGTTCTGAGACCTTATATAGACTGGTCTGTGTCTTTCCAAGCCATATCCACAGGTGACTCCAATCATGGTGTAGAAACATCTCAAAAATGATCAAGAAAAAACGGGAGCACCCCAAAGCAAAATTTTAAAGAGTCTGAATACTTATGTCTGTTTATTAAGTTAGTTTTTACATTTTAATACATTTACATGTTCTGTGGATCTTATAATCTTCCACTTGTTGATTATTTCTGTGGATATTAAAAGCAGCTTTTGCCTACTGCAGTGCATAGGGTGAAATCCACAGCAAATAGACACGGCAATACACAATTTTGTTTACAGGCGCTGCTCACTGTGTAAAAGAGCATATATATATATATATATATATATATATATATATATATATATATATATTAGGATGTATCAAAGAGCACAGGTGAAAAGTAACCTAACTGTGACTAATGTGGCACCTTAGGGCATCAGAGCAAGGAGCATGCAAAAAAGCATGACTGCCGGAATGATACCCAAGTAACTTTTGGTAACTTCTTTTCTCTTTCTTGACAGCTTACAACAAGAAATGGCGAACTGTGTGGAAAAGGAAGTGACATGTTACTTCTTTCCACATGGCATCACGCTGAGACTCCCATTGAAATCAATGGGAGCTTCAGGTCAGAACTCCCCCCAATAGCTAGGAGACAGTGGCACAGCACAGCACACGGGTGATGTTGAGCACATCATCTGACATTTTCACAAGAGTATCTTCATAAACAATCTTATGGTATGTGTGGATTGATAAAAATTAAGAGGTACTCTGGTGGAAAAAAAAATGTAAATCAACTGGTGCCAGAAAGTTAAACAGATTAGTAATTTAGCTGTGAAGTTTGCAAGAACAAGTATAACACCAGGCACTGCTAATCCAATATAACAGCCTCAATGCATGGGGTGAAAAGCACTGCTGTGACCTTCAGGGCAGATCTTCCTAGCTACGTGGAGGTGCAGACCAAGCAGGTAGATAATTCAAATATCAAAGTTAGACAAAGAGAAAAGAAGTTGCACTCACCACTGGAAGCAGTATAAAAAGTCTTGTCCTTCATTCACACCGGCAGAGTGGAAAGGTAAAATGCGGTCACACACGCGGGGAGTGAGAGCAGCCGCTCTCAAGATGCGGGGGCACACCACCAACGGCAACTAGTTTTGCGTCACAGACCTGACGCTTCTTCCGGCCAAACAAGGTATACGTCTACCTATCCAGGTGGGTAAGTATTTAAGCGGCTTACAATGGGGGAGGGAAGGGGGCGTGGTGACCGTAACACATAACAAAAAGTGAAACAGAAAAAAGATTAGTAATTTACTTCTATTTAAAAAGCTTAATCCTCACAGCAGTTATCAGCTGCTGTATACTACAGAGGAAGTTTTTTTCTTTTCTACAGAGGAAGTTCTGAATTTATTTTCTGTCTGACCACAGTGCTCTCTGCTGACACCTCTGTCCATGTCAGGAACTGTCCAGAGCAGGAGAGGTTTGCTATGGGGATTTGCTCCTGCTCTGGACAGTTTCTGACATGGACAGAGGTGTCAGCAGAGAGCACCATGGTCAGACAGAAAAGAAATTCAAAAAGAAAAGAACTTCCTCTGTAGTACACAGCAGCTGATAAGTACTGGAATGATTAAGATTTTTAAATAGAAGTCATTTACAAATCTGTTTAACTTTCTGTCACCAGTTGATTTTAAGATAATTATTTTCCCTTTACCCCATTAAATAGCATTTTCCCCCAGATTCTGCCTCCAGTGGAATTCAGATCCATGTCAGATATTTCTGCATAGAAGAATGGAGGCTTATTCTAGATGGAATTCGTGCTGATTATATATTATTATTACTATACACTGAGTATATATTATTTATACCCTCTTGCATTGTTTATGGATTTATATTTTCATTCACAGATATTTGCTTTGCCCTTTACGATCCTATAGCCCTTGTGTCACCTTTTATTACTTTAAGACGGTCCACCGATATGAGTAAATGAAGACACTATCAAGTAGTTGTAGCCAGATAAGCAATATGTTTCCTGTGTAGCTGCTAGCTACTGTAAACAGCAAGTCAAACCACAGCCAATGTTAGCCCACACTTTTATTGTGCAGCGACAGCTGATGACTGGGAAAAACTATTATTTTTGTATACAGACACTGGCTTAATGCTCTGACTATTCAGATTACACAATAATATTTAGTAAGTGTTAATCATTTACATCTTGTTTGCTAAGGTGATATAAATCTTGCTTGTTGTAGCAGGGAGTCAGTCATTTATCATATGCCTCTAACAAACTAGTATAACTTAAGCATAAATTTAGTGCTTTCCATTACTTATATAGACACCAATTTGTAACACGGTGAAGTGCCGTTCGTATACTCTATTATACAATTTACTGCTCACAAAAAAGATAATAAATGGCAGAGAATATATCTTAGCTGTCTAAAGTAAACTGTTGTTTAAGAGAAAAGGCTTGTAAAGCGCTGGTCATGAAGTTTCTCTTCCCCCCTTTGCCTTCTATTCAGACATACTTTGCATGTTCTCATCTTTCCATCCCCCTAACATACCAGTGCTGTAAGAAAAGCTGTCGTCTTCCAGACATCTCCCAACTCACAGCTACAAGTTTATACTAGACTCACTGCTTCACTCCATGGTGTGCAACACACATAAACAAGGGACTGAAGAGGGCAAGTAGGCATTTAGATACAGCAAGCATTGTTCTCTATTTAAGGGGAGCACGGCCATACACATCGGCTAAACCTGACCATGTCATTTTAATGACTCTGGGAAAGAAAGAATGAACAATCTTTCTAGGAACGCTCTAAGAACATTATTTCAACAAAGAAGATCGCTAGATGAACGATTCTTCCTAAACAAACTTTCTTTCATCCATCCAAAAATGTTAAACATGATAGACTTCTTTTTAGATGATGGTGGTCTATCATCGGTTGAAAAAATGTATGTATCCCAAGAATCATTCATTATGTCAGAAATTTTTAGTCTAAAGTTTAAGGGCACCTAAACAGGTATTCCAGTGTTTTACAAATATGTCATAGAAACATAGACTGTGTCAGCAGATAATAACCATTTGGCCCATCTAGTCTGCCCAATAATCTGAATCCTATCAATAGTCCCTGGCCCTATCTTATTTGAAGGAAAGTCTTCTGCCTATCCCTATCTTATATGAAGGATAGCCTTATGCTTATCCCTATCTTATATGAAGGATAGCTTATGCCTATCTCTATCTTATATGAAAGATAGCCTTATGCTTATCCCTATCTTATATGAAGGATAGCTTATGCCTATCTCTATCTTATATGAAGGATAGCCTTATGCTTATCCCTATCTTATATGAAGGATAGCCTTATGCTTATCCCTATCTTATATGAAGGATAGCCTTATGCTTATCCCTACCTTATATGAAGGATATCATTATGCCTATCTCTATCTTATATGAAGGATAGCCTTATGCCTATCTCTATCTTATATGAAGGATAGCCTTATGCTTATCCCTATCTTATATGAAAGATAGCCTTATGCGTATCCCTATCTTATATGAAAGAGAGCCTTATGCTTATCCCTATCTTATATGAAGGATAGCTTATGCCTATCTCTATCTTATATGAAGGATAGCCTTATGCTTATCCCTATCTTATATGAAGGATAGCCTTATGCTTATCCCTATCTTATATGAAGGATAGCCTTATGCTTATCCCTATCTTATATGAAGGATAGCCTTATGCTTATCCCTATCTTATATGAAGGATAGCCTTATGCTTCCCATGCATGCTTAAACTCCTTCACTGTATTTGCAGCTACCACTTCTGCAGGAAGGCTATTCCATGCATCCAATACTCTTTCAGTAAAGTATTACTTCCTGATATTACTTTTAAACTTTTGCCCCTCTAATTTAAAACTCTGTCCTCTTGTGGTAGCTTTTCTTCTTTGAAATATGCTCTCCTCCTTTACCATATTGATTCCCTTTATGTGTTTAAAAGTCTCTATCATATCCCCTCTGCTTCTTCTTTCTTCCAAGCTATACATGTTAAGGTCCTTTAACCTTTTCTGGTAAGTTTTATCCGGCAATCCATGTACTAGTTTAGTAGCTCTTCTCTGAACTCTCTCTAAAGTATCTACACTGTTAAAAAAAAAATAAAGGGAATGCTAAGATAACACATCCTAGATGAACTAATAGTATGAAATACTTTCATCTTTACATAGTTGAATGTGCTTACATCAAAATCACACAAAAATTATCAATGGAAATCAAATTTATCAACCCATGGATGTCTAGATATGGAGTCACACTCAAAATAAAAGAGGAAAACCACACTACAGGCTGATCCAACTTTTATGTAATGTCCTTAAAACAAGTCAAAATGAGGCTCAGTAGTGTGTGTGGCCTCCACGTGCCAGTATGACCTCCCTACAACACCTGGGCATGCTCCTGATGAGGTGACGGATGGTCTCCTGAGGGGTGTCCTCCAAGACCTGGACTAAAACATCCACCAACTCCTGGACAGTCTGTGGTGCAACGTGGCGTTGGTGGATGGAGCAAGACATGATGTCCCATATGTGCTCAATAATATTCAGGTCTGGGCGAGCCAATCCATAGCATCAATGCCTTCCTCTTGCAGGAATTGCTGACACACTCCAGCCACATGAGGTCTAGCATTGTCTTCCATTAGGAGGAACTAGGGCCAACCGTACCAGCATATGGTCTAACAAGGGGTCTGAGGATCTCATCTTGGTACCTAATGGCAGTCAGACTACTTCTGGCAAGCACATGGAGGGCTGTGTGCCCCCCCCCCCCCCCCCAGTGCCACCCCACACCATTACTGACCCACCTCCAAACCGGTCATGCTGGAGGATGTTGCTGGCAGCAGAAAATTCTCCACGGCATATCCAGACTCTGTCACGTCTGTCACATGTGCACAGTGTGAACCTGCTTTCATCTGTGAAGAGCACAGGGGGCCAGTGGCGAATTTGCCAATCTTGGTGTTCTTTGGCAAATGCCAAATGTCCTGCACAGTGTTGGGCTGTAAGCACAAACCCCACCTGTGGATGTCGGGTCCTCATACCACCCTCATGGAGTCTGTTTCTGACAGTTTGAGTGGACACATGTACATTTGTGGCCTGCTGGAATAAATTTTGGAGGGCCCTGGGAGTGCACCGTGAAATGGATCCGCTGTACCACTGGAGAAAGCCGCACCAGGGAGCGGAATTTTCACCAGAGCCCGCCGCAAAGCGGGAAGGACTTGCTGCGGCAGGGGAACTCCCAGGTCGTTACCCCTGGTACAACTAACCCACTGTGGTGGCCGAGGTGAGGCATGATACAATTAATAAGGAAATTCAGAGACAGGGACAGGATGGAAGATCAGGGCTGGCGGCAAGGCACGTGTTGAGGAAATGTAGAAAAATGGTACTTGTACACAGTATAGATAGGACACTGTAAGGTACGCTTTCTCAATGGCTGCAAGGCATAAAAATCCTGAAGGGGTCAAGAGGAAGTGCAAACACTTTATAGGGTCAGCGCCCGGCAAGGACCAATTACCGGTGCATTGGCCCTTTAAATTTCAGAGAGTTGGTGCGCGCCCTAGGAAAATGGTATGCGAACGCGGGCAATCAGAGGAAGCAGAGGAGCCAGGAGCACGGAGAGGTGGCTGGCAAAGACGCTGCCCGTCCCTGAAGCTGTACAGGGAGATGGGCAGTGAGTATGCCCGCGACCAGCATGATCGGCCATGGCGCGACTCATGACACACCTCCTGCTCCTCCTTGCACAAAGGCAGAGGTAGCGGTCCTGCTGCTGGATTGTTGTCCTCCTACCGCCTCCTCCACGTCTCCTGATGTACTGGCCTGTTTCATGGTAGCGCCTTCATGCTCTGGACAATACGCTGACAGACACAGCAAACCTACATACCACAGCTCGCATTGATGTGCCATACTGGATGAGCTGCACTACCTGAGCCACTTGTTTGGGTTGTAGACTCCGTCTAATGCTACCACTAGAGTGAAAGCACCACCAGCATTCAAAAGTGACCAAAACATCAGCCAGGAAGCATAGGAACTGAGAAGTGGTCTGTGGTCACCACCTGCAGAACCAATCCTTTATTGGGGGGTATCTTGCTAACTGCCTATAATTTCCACCTGTTGTCTGTTCCATTTGCACAACAGCATGTGAAATTGATTGTCAATCAGTGTTCCTTCCTGAGTAGACAGTGTGATTTCACAGAAGTGTGATTCACATGGAGTTACATCAGTGGCGTTGCGACCCGGGTGCGGGGGGTGCGGCCCGCACCGGGTGACACCAACCTAATGGGGTGACACCAAGACGCTCCGCAGCACCCACCCCCTCCCCAGCTACACTGACACCCCCCTATGTGCCCGACCGGCCTCCCATCTGTCAGCACCCCCCCCCCCCCGCCTGTGCTGTGTGTGCGGTGCGCCCGTCCGTTAGCAACCAACCCCCCCCCCCCCCCCCTTTCAGTGCGCCCGTCCGTCATCACGCCCCCCCCCCTCACCTTCACCAGTACTGTGCCCGGCCTCCGCTCCCACGTCTGCGCCGGCCTGACGTAACACCGCATGGCCGCGCAGGGGGACGTCAGTTACGTCACTCGCATTGCGCCCGGTGAGAAGGATCGCTGCGCTGGATGGGTGAGTGTGTGTGTCTGTCTCTATCTATGTTTGTTTGTGTGTGTGTGACTCTGTGTGTCTGTGTGTGACTGTGTGTTTGTGTGACTGTGTGTGACTCTGTGTGTGTGTGACTCTGTGTGTCTGTCTGTGAGTGTGTGTCTCTCTGACTGTGTATTTGTGTGTGTGTCTCTCTGTGTTGTATGTGTTTTTTGTGTGTGTGTGTGTGGGGGGGGGGGGGGGAGACTTTGACGCATTGTGGGGAACCTGCGGCCTAATGTGGGGAGTCTATGCACCTAATGTGGGGAGTCTATGCTACCTAATGTGGGGAGTCTATGCTACCTAATGTGCGGAGTCTATGCTACCTAATGTGCGGAGTCTATGCTACCTAAGGTGCGGAGTCTATGCTACCTAATGTGGGGAATCTGTGCTACCTAATGTGGGGAAATTGCTACCTAATGTGGGGTAACTGGTACCTACTGAATGTGGGGAAACTGCTACCTAATGTGGGGAATCTGTGCTACCTAATGTGGGGAAATTGCTACCTAATGTGGGGTAACTGGTACCTACCTAATGTGGGGAAACTGGTACCAAATGTGGGGAATATATGCTGCCTAATGTGGGGAAAAGATGCTACCTAAAGTGGGGAAACTGCTACCTACCTAATGTGGGGGAACTGCTGCCTACCTAATGCTCCCCCCCTGGCAGTAGCACCCTCATCATCCACCAGCAACTACCCCCCCCCCCCAGCAGCAGCACCTCCATCAGCAGATCCTGATGGTGGATGATGGCGGTGCTCCTGCCAGGAGGATGATCGTGCCGATGGATGATGGGGGTGATACTGCCAGGGGGGATGGCCAGTAGCACCCTCATCATCCTTCAGCAACACCCCCCCCCCCCAGTAGTAGCACCCCGATCATCCACTAGCAACACCACCAATACCCCCCTCCCGTGGTAATAGCATCAGCTAACGGATGTTGAGGGGTGTTACTGCGGTTGTGGTATTATATTCAGAGGGTGCACTGTATGGCAACGTTATATTCAGAGGGCGCAGTTTGTGGTAGTATTATTAGAGATGAGCGAACTTACAGTAAATTCGATTCGTCACAAACTTCTCGGCTCAGCAGTTGATGACTTATCCTGCGTAAATTAGTTCAGCCTTCAGGTGCTCCGGTGGGCTGGAAAAGGTGGATACATTCATAGGAAAGATTCTCCTAGGACAATATCCACCTTTTCCAGCCCACGGGAGCACCTGAAAGCTGAACTAATTTATGCAGGAAAAGCCATCAACTGCCGAGCCGAGAAGTTTGTGACGAGTTGAATTTACTGTAGTTTGCTCATCTCTAAGTATTATATTCAGAGGGCGCAGTGGGTGGTAGTAATATATTCAGAGTGTACAGTATGTGTTGGTATTATATTCAGAGGGTACAGTATGTGATAGTATTATATTCAGGGGTACAGTATGTGGCAGATTTATATTCAGAGGGTACAGTATGTGATGGTATTATATTCAGAATGTACAGTGTGTGGTAGTATTATATTCAGTGGGTAAGGTGTATGGAAGGTTTATAATCAAAGAGTATAGTGTATTGTAGTATTATATTTAGAGGATATAGTGTCTGGCAGGTTTATAATAATACTTGTTTTCATATAGAGGATGAGAATGCGCTGACATAGTGAGGAGACGTCTGGGCGTCACATTCTGCAGACAGAAGTTTTAGCTGGACCAGGCGGTATGTACCATCTGAATTAAATAAGGGAAGACTATAGAGAAGACGTCACCTGTAGTCACTGATATCATTGTGTATTGTCCTCTCTATAGAGAAGACGTCACCTGTAGTCACTGATATCATTGTGTATTCTCCTCACTATAGAGAAGACATCACCTGTAATCACTGATATCATTCTGTATTCTCCTCACTATAGAGAAGACGTCACCTGTAGTCACTGATATCATTGTGTATTGTCCTCTCTATAGAGAAGACGTCACCTGTAGTCACTGATATCATTGTACATTCTCCTCACTATAGAGAAGATGTCACCTGTAGTCACTGATATCATTGTGTATTCTCCTCACTATAGAGAAGACGTCACCTGTAGTCACTGATATCATTGTGTATTCTCCTCTCTATGTCCTATCAGAGCTGTAGTCGCTTGTCAGTTCTACAGTTATGGTCAGTGAAACTACAACTCCCAGCATAACCTCACCACTGCTCAAAGGGGTACTCTACTGGAAAACATTTTTTTTTAATCAACTGGTGCTACAAAGTTAAACAGATTTGTAAATTACTTCTATTTAAAAATCTTAATCCTTCCAGTACTTATTAGCTGCTGTATAAGCGATTCACAGGAAGTTATTTTCTTTTTTAATTTCTTTTCTGTCTTACCACAGTGCTCTGTGCTGACACCTCTGTCCATGTCAAGAACTGTCCATAGTAGGAGCAAATCCCCATAGCAAACCTATCCTGCTCTGGACAGTTCCTGACATGGACAGAGGTGTCAGCAAATAGCACTGTGGTCAGATTGGAAAGAACTACACAACTTCCTGTGGAGCATACACCAGCTTATAAGTACTGTAAGTATTAAGATTTTAAATAGAAGTAATTTAAAAATCTGTTTAACTTTCTGGCACCAGTTGATATAAAAGTAAATGTTTTCCAGTGGAGTACCCCTTTAAGTAATTCAGGGAGGTGTATATTTAAATGGTGAAAACTTCTTTAACACTTTCCTATTCTGTGGCAACTGGTATATCTGATTATTATACTGGAATTTCTCACAATGCGCTACAACAGTGGTGTCTGTCACAACAGGCTAAAAACTTACTGGGGGGAGGGGGGAGGTATGGGGGTGACACCATTTTCTACCGCACCGGGTGACACCAACCCTAGCAACGCCACTGAGTTACATTGTGTTGTTTAAGTGTTCCCTTTATTAATTTGAGCAGTGTATATCCTTCTGGAGATACGGTCTCCAGTACTGCACACAAAACTCCAAGTGGGGTCTCACCAGTGTTCTGTACAGCGGCATAAGCACTTCTCTCTTTCTACTGCTCATACCTCTCCCTATACATCCAAGCATTCTGCTAGCATTTCCTGCTGCTCTATTACATTGTCTTCCTACCTTTAAGTCTTTTGAAATAACTACTCCTAAATCCCTTTCCTCAGATACTGAGGTCATGACTGTGTCAAATATTCTATATTCTGCCCTTGGGTTTTTACGCCCCAGATGCTTTATTTTGCACTCATCCACATTCAATTTTAGTTTCCAGAGTTCTGACCATTCTTCTAGTTTGCCTATATCCTTTTCCATTTGACGTATCCCTCCAAGAACATCAACCCTGTTACATATCTTTGTGTCATCAGCAAAAAGACATACCTTACCATTGAGGCCTTCTGTAATATCACTAATGAAGATATTAAACAAATTTCGTACAGATCCCTGATGTACCCCACTGGTAACAACACCTTGCTCTGAATATACTCCATTGACTACAACCCTCTGTTGTCTGTCACTCAGCTAATGACTAATTCACCCAACAATATGGTAGTCCAAACTCAATGACTGTAGTTTATTGATAAGTCTTCTATGTGGGACAGTGTCAAAAGCCTTACTAAAATCTAGATATGCAATGTCTAATGCCCCTCCGCCATCTATTATTTTTGTCACCCAGTCAAAAAAATCAATAAGATTTGTTTGACATGATCTCTCTGAAGTAAACCCATGTTGTTTTTTATTTGCAATTTATGGGATTTTAGATGTGCCACAATCCTATCCTTTAGTAGGGTCATATATTGCTGGGACCATAGAAAAATAGAAAACAGAAACTATATTTACCTGGTCCCCACCAGTCTTCATTTGGGTCCTTCCAGTCCCCTGATCTTCCATCTTTTTCCTGCTTCCAAGACGAGCACCCACTCACCCGATCACTGTCTGCAGTGTTGTCCTGTCTCGACCAGTCTGCCTTTTAGGGGAGGGTCACATGGGGCGCTTCCACAGCATATTTCACGCTGAGGATGTGCCAAAGGCAATCACAGTGGGACTGCTGAGCGAGTCTCCGGCTGTGGCTAAGTAGCTCTGTGTGTCCGTTCTTAGCGGTGGATTTCTACAGCAGGACACACAGAGCTACTTACAGTAGCCACAGCCGGAGACTCGCTCAGCAGTCCCTCTGTGACTGCCGTCGGTGCATCCATAGCGTAAAATATGCTGTATATGTGCCCAGTGTGACCCAGCCCTAAGGCTACATTAACACAATTTAATTTTTGATCCTAAAATTCCATTGCATATTTGGAAGAGAAGTTGCTTCAGAAATCCTAGGCAGGCACTCAGATTTCTCACATGGGTTTTCACTCTCATATGCCATAGATACATGCACAGATTAGCCCAATTGAACGGATATGGTCTGCATGTGGCTACCTACTGCAGTTTCTGCATTATAAATAGTGATGAGCTGCAGGTGCCATATTCGAATTTGCGATATTTCCCGAATATATGGACGAATATTCGTCCTATGTTCGCAAAATTCACATATGGAAATTCATATTGTTGGGCAGACTAGATGGGCCAAATGGTTCATATCTGCCGACACATTCTATATTCGCTATGTTCATTCACTTTTTTTAATGTGAAAAATCATAATAAAATTTGTGTGCAAGCAGGATTATATCTTTCAACTAACCAACACTATATAACCTACACTAGAACCTATCTGCTAAACTAACCTACCCTATCTAAAGCTTGAAGAAGGAGGGATCAGTGTCCTCTGGAAGTGCCAATATTCACGAATATTCTCATATACCGACTCCACACCGCCTCACACAGTAAATAATATTGGAGCCTTCTTTGGACCACAAGCTGGAAGCAGGGAGGGATGATCACTTTATTATTATTTTTGCACAGTACACATCATTGTTGTGATGTGTACTGTAAAGAAAAAAAAACAAATATTCGTCATTACGAATACATAGCGCTATATTCTAAATATTTGTGAAATTGCGAAGTGCCTATATTGGCGATAAAAATTTGCATTTTGAATATTCGCGCTCAACACTAATTTTAAAGTGGCACTACCTTTTTTTAGCACAAATTTCAAATGCACAGCACAAAGAAACCACAAAAATACACTGTACACTGTGTGAACATACCCTTATTATATTAATTGTCATAAGTGTTTTTATTACTGTTTAAGAGTGTAGAGGTGGCCATAAACTATTCTTCAATCTCTCTCTCTCTTTTTCTCTCTCAACCTCCCAATACACATAAACATTCATGCTTCCTCTGTGGGGAGGGGTAAGCCACAACTAGAGAGTGAATCCATCCGAGAACTATAGGGTTGGCCAGTAAAAATCCATCACATCCAATCTTCTCTTCACCAACTTTATCTGTCAAATAAGAGTCAAGAAGGCGTTATACACTTTGGAAAGTGTTCTGAAGTCAATGAATATGGCTGACTTTGGGGTATAAGAGCACCGTCATTTATGGACTTTCTATACACCTCTGCCTAAATAGATGTTATGGTAGCTTGCATTACTCAGTGGCAATAGTTCCATAGTCCCTATTGCAATAATTTCCCTAAGTACATCAAATTTGCATTATATGAAATTTCCACCTCCCTTACAATCTAATAAATGCAATTGAATTGACTTTAGTGCATATGGATGTGTTTTTGTGAAAGGGAAATTAGATTGTTAGCTGTTGTTTAGCAAGAACAATGTCGTTTCTTGAGGAGTCAGCCAAGCATGGCGAGATGTCTCAATGACATGTATGATCTGAGCTTGTTCTGTGCCAGCATTGTAAATAGATTGTCTACAGCAAAGCCTTCTTAAAACAAGATTTACTTGCTCATTTCCAGCTTATATTCACACAGAGAAATGAATCATCATTCTGGGATAGTGGGCAGAAGGTTCAGATTTATTTCTTCATGGCCACAACAGTAGTGGGCAGAGTGGGCAGTTTCCTGGGACACATTTGGGGAGAAAGGGGTAATTTATGAAACAAAAAAATGCTCTGCCATTAAATGTAATTGTAAAACCAACTGGATGCTATACCTGTACTATTGATAATGCTGTAGAGGTCAGATAACCTATTAGGAAGCCAAAGGACCTCTGTGTGCCACCAAATGGTGCCTCCATGATATAGAGACTGATAAAATTTAACTATATTTTTACATACTTTTTTTTAGGAATTGAAAGCACGCAAAGGCACCATATTAGCCCACATATTTCCACCACATTATGAATCATTACTTCCATAAGGCTTAAAGGAGTACTCAAGAATAGAAACTCAATACTGCCAGCAGTAAAAAAAAAAAAGAGGTACATACCTTCCTTCGCTCCCCCGGTGCCTCCGGCAACCCGCTCTGGTCTCCACCGCGATCCTCTTCCTGGTTGCCGGTGATTGGCGAATCATACTGCGCTCAGCCAATTACCGGCAGCAGGTGCTGCCGGGGCCGAAATCGTTATACTGCCGCTCAGCCTATCGCTGGCTGAGTCAGGACTTCACTGCGGCCGGTGATTTGCTGAGCGCAGTATGACTCGACGACCACCGGCAGCCAGGAAGAGGATCGCGGTGGAGACCGGAGCGGGTTACCGGAGGCACTGGAGGGGGGGGGGGGGCAAATGAAGGTATGTATCTCTTTATTTTTTTACTGCTGGCAGTATGGAGTGCAATTTTCCTATTCTGGAGTACTCCTTTAAGAAGGCTATAGTATACTTGTAGATATGAGCCTTTACAGAATGCCCCAAACACTGCAAATATGTTATCATATAGCATGCTATCATAAGTATATTAGAGAATTGCTGGCAATACTAATGGTAAAATTACACTTTCAATGTTCATCATATAAAAGACACAGAATACTGTTTGGACTCCAGATTCTATTTGGTTACCTGGTGATTTATCCTGGTGTAGCAGACCATACTTATTCTTACAATTTTAATAAATCAATACCATATAATTCATATATCTTACGTGACAGTTTTTATATTTTCTATACCAGCTGGTAAAGGCACTTATTAAATATAATACATTTCATACTGTTTACGCTGAATGCATTCATATGTTATTGATCTTTTTGTTGCACAGGGATATTTATGGCAACATTCTATAACTACTGTTTACCCAGGGATTTTTCCCTTGACTGCATACTTTTGGTGTTATTAGCTCTAGGCAGATCCCTAGGTCTGTGTTACCTTGTTGTTCATGGTACTTTAACCCCTTTTGAATGTGTAAGGGAGTATGGCACGAGCTTGGGCATCGGGTCTGCACCATAACTGGCAGATGTCCACTGCTATCAGCATCTGACATATGTTAGTAATGACTGACATCGGAGATTGCTCAGATGTCTGTCATTTAACTGATGCGTTGCTAGGGCTGTCGATGGGTTGCTAGGGCAGCCCAAGGCCTTACCTTGGCCTTAAAGGGGTACTCCAGTGGAAAACGTTTTTTTTTTTTGTGTGTGTTTTTTTTTTTCAAATCAACTGGTGCTAGAAAGTTAAACAAATTTGTAAATTACTTCTATAAAAAAAATCTTAATCCTTCCAGTACTTATCAGCTGCTGTATACTTTCAATCTGACCACAGTGCTCTCTGCTGCCACCTCTGTCCATGTCGTGAACTGTCGAGGGAAGAAGCAAATCCCCATAGCAAACATCTCTTGCTCTGGACAGTTCCTGACACGGACAAAGGTGGCAGCAGAGAGCACTGTGGTCAGACTGAAAAGAACTTCACAACTTCCTCTGGAGCATACAGCAGCTGATAAGTACTGGAAGGATTAAGATTTTTTGATAGAAGTAAATTACACATCTGTTTAACTTTCTGGCACCAGTTGATTAAAAAAAAAAAAAATTTCCACCAGAGTACCCCTTTAACATGTTCTACCGCTGGGTGCTTGTTAAAGCTTGCCTTAGATTACAGTATTACATTGTTCTATGTAAGCCATCAACTTCTTATTAGAGGCCCTAAGAGGGCCGAAAAAGTGTAAAAAAAATATAAATAAAAATGTAAAATTTCATTCACCCCCATTTCTAAATTTCCAATGTTCCCATTCCAATGTTTTTGGTATGATCACTAGCAGAATAGTTCTAACAATTTTTACATACCTGATCCTGCATGTTTACCAATGTAAACTTTCCAAACGCCATAATTGCTGATTTTTGATCATATCCCAGAATAAATTGAACAAAAAGTGATCAAAAAGTCAGAACTACACAATAGTGGTGCCATTAAAAACTACAGTTCATGGCACAAAAATCAGCTCTTAACCTCTTGTGGATGCAGAGCATACAGGTACGCCCTGCATCCCCGGTCCTTAAAGGGGTACTTCACTGAAAAACTTTTTTTTTTTTAAATCAACTGGTGCCAGAAAGTTAAATAGATTAGTAAATTATATCTTTTAGAAAATCTTAAACCTTCCAGTACTCATCAGCTGCTGTATGCGCCACAGGAAGTTATTTTCTTTTTGAATTTCCTTTCTGTCTGATCACAGTGCTCTCTGCTGACACATCTGTCCATTTTTGGAACTGTCCAGAGCAGGATAAGTTTTCTATGGAGATTTGCTCCTACTCTGGACAGTTCCTGACATGGACAGAGGTGTCAGCAGAGAGTTGTCAGGGACCGTCCAGGGGGACAGGGAGCCCTAAACTGACCCTAAAACCGCTCTCCCTGCCTACTTGCTTATCCACCCTAAACGGTGGATTGACAACTGGGCGCCGGTCTCTCCCTGAGCTAAAGTGCAGGGGCCTAATAAAAACACATGCTAATAAATAGTCGGTCACAGAGGACACAGATCAGTGAGCAGCACAGATGATACTATGGATCAGCATCAGGAACAGAAAACACTATAGATAAGCGGACATGAACAGAGGACTCAGTGGTCATGAACAGAGGACACTATAGATCCGTGGTCGTGAACAGAGGACACTATAGATCAGTAGTCATGTACAGAACTTCAAAGACCTGAAATCAAGAACTGATAAAAATAGAGTTCAAAACACCGGACAGGAAAACGCATAAGTCAACAGACTATAGGAACAGACAGGAATATAGCATAATCCCCCAGAACATCCAGTAGACACAAAGTCCCCATGGACCAAAAACAGGGATCTATCACTAATCAGGAATATTCGCATTCCCTATGCAAAACCTCCAGTAGACACAAAGTCCCCATGGACAGGTAAGAGCGATGGCTAGATACACAGGATATATTTATAGAACACTGTTGGCACTGAACACAAGACAGGAATAATCGCAATCCCTTCAGAACACCTCCAGTAGACAAAGAGTCCCATGGAGCGGTAACAGGGATGCCAAGATACAAAGGATATATTTATAGAACTCTCTTCACACTGAACACACAAACTGGACATTCCACTCCACTATAGGAGTAGCCATTAATAATAAATCCAAATAGACTACTGGCCAGCGGCACACTCAACCGTGTGGTCAGGATACTGGCCGGTAGAAAAACAGAAATATAAAACACAGAACTTCACATAAACGGATACAAGAGAAAACACTGTGTGAACAGACACATAGCAGAAAGGATAAACAAATCCTAGAACCGACTTAACAAACACAGCTTAAAATCCACTAAGAGCATGCCACCTAACATGGCTAAAACCAGAAAGTACAAAGTGCATGCTAAAACAGAGACAGGAGATTAAAAGCTCAAACAAAGAGTGTTTCACCAAGCCTCCATTAGCAGCATAGCCAGCATGTTAGCAGCTAGACATTAGGAAGTCCATCAGTAAATGAAGTCACACCAGCAGCTACCAGCAGCATGTTAGCAAGTGAGGATGAAATGAAGTCAATCCCCAGCCCAGAGGCTAGACTGGGCTGACATTAAATAGACACACCCTAAAGGCAATTGGCTAACAGAGGCTGAGGCTGAAAAAAACAGAGACATTAACTATTCCCTGACCAGTAAACATAAAACTGTTCACACAAAGCAATCCAATAGCTGTGTGTAAACACAGACCAGGACAGACATGAAAAGAGCACTGTGGTCAGAGAGAAAGGAAATTGAAAAAGAAAAGAACTTCATGTGGATCAAGCAGCAGCTGATAAGTACTGGAAGGATTAAGATTTTTTAATAGAAGTAATTTGCAAATCTGTTTAACTTTCTGGCACCAGTTGATTAAAAAAAAAATGTTTTCCAGTGGAGTACCCCTTTAAAGATGCAGGGCGTACCTGTCCACCATGGTCCCGTTTAACAGGTTTAAACCGTTCTCACCAGCGGAGAATGGGTTAAACCTGGTGGGTCCCGGTTGCTATGGGCAGCCAGGATCCATGGCTAATGCAGGGCATGGCTGATTGGGCCAATGCCTGGCATTAACCCTTTAGATGCCGCAATCAAAGTTGATTGTGGCATCTAAAGCGAAAGTAAAAGAATCCCGGCAGCTCAGCGGAGCTGATCGGGACTATTGCGAAAAAATCGCGATGTTCCGATCAGATTACCAGGCGACAGGAGGGTGATTACCTGCCTCTCCATTGTCTGATCAGCGATCTACTGCTACATGCCTGCTCAGCAGACAGGAGCAGCAGAGCTCCGAGAACACTGATCAATGCTATGCTATGGCATAACATTGATCAGTGTATGCAATCAGAAGATTGCATGTTGTAGCCCTGTATGAGGGCTAAAAAAAAAGTGTAAAAAAATGTAATAAAAGTTCATTAACCCCTTCCCTATTAAAAGTTTAAATCACCCCCCTTTTCCATTTTTTTAAATAAAAAAATGTAATAAAGAATAAAAATAATCATATGTGGTATTACCACGTGCGTAAATGTCCAAACTATATAAATATAAGGTTAGCTAAACCACACGGTCGATGACATACATGTAAATAAATACCAAAGTTCAAAATTGTGCATTTTTGGTCACTTCATATACCATTAAAATATCAATAAAAAGTGATCAAAAAGTCCCATCAAAACAAATAGTACTGATAAAAACTACAGACGATGGTGCCTTGTATGCACAAAAATAAAAAAGTTATATGGGTCAGAAAATGCCAATATTAAACATGCATGTAGTTTATAATAAAATAAAACCTACATGAATTAGGTATCGTAACCGTATGGAACCAGAATAAAGATAAGGTATAATTTTGAACAAAAAGTGCACTGCGTAGAAACGGGAGGGCCCAAAAGTTACAAAATGGCTTTTTTTTATTTTATTTCACCCCACAAATATATATATATATTTTTGCCGCAGGTTATATTATAAAATAAGTGATATCATTACAAAGTACAATTGGTGACGCAAAAAACAAGCCCTTACATGGGTCTGTAAGTGCAAAATTTTAAACGTTATGATTTTTAGAAGGGAAGGAGGAAAAAATGAAAATGCAAAAACAAAAAATTGCTGAGTCTTTAACCTCTTAAGGACCCAGGACGTACGGGGACGTCCCCGCACCCTGGGCCTTAAGGACCCAGGACGTCCCCGTACGTCCTGGCGTTTTCCGGTCTCTGCCGCTCGCCGGGCAGAGATCGGAACTGGATGCCTGCTGAAATCCTTCAGCAGGCATCCAGGGCAAACGCCGAGGGGGGCCATGTAGGCCCCCCATGTCGGCGATCGCCGCAAATCGCAAGGGAAATCGCCCTTGCGATCTGCGGCGATACCGGGCTGATCGGGTCTCTGGGACCCGACCGCCCGGTAATTTCGCATGATCCCGGCTGTCACAGACAACCAGGACCATGCTGAAGTATCGGAGCGAGGTGGCAAGCCGGCCACCTCCTCCGATCCCCTGCGATCTGTCGGTTAGTGAACCGACCAATCGCAGGAGGGGGGGCGGTTACTTCCTCCCGTCCTGCCCGGCCCCTGAAAGTCGGGACAGGACGGGAGGAAGACCGGAGGACGCGGCGGGGGACGGGGGAGTGCTGGGGACCGGCCCTGGTACTTACCTCGTCCCTGAAGACCCGGATCCCGGCGAGGAAGATGGCGGCGGCGGCGACAGGTGAGTTGATCTTCAGCCGCGGTCGGGCCCTTTACAGCAATGCACGTCGCCGTAAAGCGACATGCATTGCTGTAATGGGACCCTGTATACTACAACTCCCAGCATGCCCAGACAGCCCTTGGCGTCTGGGCATGCTGGGAGTTGCAGTTTTGCAACATCTGGAGGTCCACAGTTTTTGGACCACTGTGCCCTTCCAGATGTTGCAAAACTACACATCCTCAGCATGCCCTTACTGTCCAGGCATGCTGGGAGTTGTAGTTCTGTAACATCTGGCCCTTCAGATGTTGCAGAACTACAACTCCCAGCATGCCTGGACAGTTTTGGCATACTGGGAGTTGTAGTTTTGCAACATCTGGAAGGGCACAGATTGGGAACCACTGTATTAGTGGTCTGCAAACTAGTCCTCCAGATGTTGCAAAACTACAACTCCAAGCATGCTGGGAGTTGTAGTTCGGCAACATCTGGCTCTAAAGATGTTGCCGAACTACTACTCCCAGCATGCCTGAGAATGTTTGGGAGTTGTGGTTTTGCAACAGCTGGAGGCACACTGGTTGGGAAACATTGTTTCCTAACTCAGTGTTTCCCAACCCGTGTGCCTCCAGCTGTTGCAAAACCACAACTCCCAAACATTCTCAGGCATGCTGGGAGTAGTAGTTTTGCAACAGCTGGAGGTCCCCCCCCTGTGAATGTACAGAGTACACTCACATGGGCAGGCGGCTTACAGTGAGTATCGGGCTGCAAGTTTGCAATGCAGCAAATTTTGCGCGGCAGCTCAAACTCGCTGTAACCCCCCCCGCCCGTGCGACTGTACCCTAAAAACACTAAACTACACTACCACAAAATAAAATAAAAAGTAAAAAACACTACATATACACATACCCCTACACAGCCCCCCTCCCTCCCCAATAAAAATGAAAAACACCTGGTACGCCACTCTTTCCAAAATGGAGCCTCCAGCTGTTGCAAAACAACAACTCCCAGTATTGCCGGACAGCCGTTGACTGTCCAGGCATGCTGGGAGTTTTGCAACAGCTGGAGGCACCCTGTTTGGGAATCACTGGCGTAGAATACCCCTATGTCCACCCCTATGCAAATCCCTAATTCAGGCCTCAAATGCACATGGCGCTATCACTTCGGAGCCCTGTCGTATTTCAAGGCAACAGTTTAGGGTCACATATGGGGTATCACCGTACTCGGGAGAAATTGACTAACAAATCTTGGGGGGGCTCTTTCTCCTTTCACCCCTTATGAAAAGGTGAAGTTGGGGTCTACACCAGCATGTTAGTGTAAAAAAAATAAACTTTTTACACTAACATGCTGGTGTTGCCCTATACTTTTCATTTTGACAAGAGGTAAAGGGGAAAAAAGCCCCCCAAAATTTGTAACGCAATTTCTCCCGAGTACGGAGATACCCCATATGTGGGCACAAACTGCTCTGGGGGCGCACAACAAGGCCCAGAAGGGAGAGTGCACTATGTACATTTGAGGTGATTTGCACAGGGGTGGCTGATTGTTACAGCGGTTTTGACAAATGCAAAAAAAAAAAAAAAAACACATGTGACCCCATTTCGGAAACTACACCCCTCACGGAATGTAATAAGGGGTGCAGTGAGAATTTACCCCCCACAGGTGTCTGACGGATCTTTGGAACAGTGGGCTGTGCAAATAAAAAATGTTGTACAGCCCACTGTTCCAAAGATCTGACAGACACCAGTGGGGGGTAAATGCTCACTTTATGCCTTCTTACGTTCCTCAAGGGGTATAGTTTCCAAAATAGTATGCCATGTGGGGGTTATTTTGCTGTTCTGGCACCATAGGGGCTTCCTAAATGCGACATGCCCCCCGAGCAAAATTTGCTCTCAAAAAGCCAAATATGACTCCTTCTCTTCTGAGCATTGTAGTTCGCCCGTAGTGTACTTCAGGTCAACTTTTGGGGTACCTCCATACTCAGAAGAGATGTGGTTACAAAT